>NW_026919275.1:0-15543 GCF_032062105.1 Saccostrea cuccullata
CAGAACAAGCACTTGCACACAGGACATCAGAAGCTGTTGAATATTTTTGAGCGCTACAAATGAGACGATGAGATTTTTCACAGTAAGGTATCCTTGGTTTTTTTCCTAGAGGAAGTAGATTGGTTTTACCCGGAGATCTAAATTTTCCATTTGAAAATGGCAGACAAGTACAAGCACATGGTTTATAGCATGGCTTCCCATTTCTGCAGATGCTAAAACATTTTCCTGATCCCATGCCATATGGAGCTGGTGAGCAGACCATTGTTTCGTATTTTGCACATTTGGTCGGGATCGGTCTAAAGGAACGGACTGGATAGATACGAAGAGGGCGTGGCACTCTGTGGATCGGGATCGGCCTGATTCCTACCCCTCTACCCTGAAACAAAATGTTAATTAGAATAAAAAGCATTCATTTGACACTAAGAAAAAAGCAATATTCACACTGTTTAAGAGCAAAATGACATACATTTTTAATTAACTGTTTCCCGTCTATTTTATTTTTCATTTAGCAATCCTGTGCACTTTGCTATACATGTAGATATGGAACAAAAATGCACTAAACTAAAATGAAATGCTTTTTTAAAATAGCTCTTTTAATTGACCTCGGAAAGTCATATCTACATCAAAATGTTATACCAGATAATTCAAAATGTTAATAATCAGCAAACAATGATGATAATAATATGTCAATAGTAAAGACAATAATATATTACTGTTTTGATTATCAACTATGCAAATATGTTCCAGAAATTATTATAATTGTTCCTCTTGTCTGGTAACTTTTTTTCTACCCTGTATCCACTGTTTATGATTATAAACAAACCACCTACTTTTGGAAATTGTTAGTTTTATTTGTTTTTGTGTCTGTTTGTTTTAGTTACGAAACATTAAATTAAATCTTACTCACTCCTTTTCGAAGGTATTGATCTCCCTTTCTATATCCATGTTGAAATCGAGGCAGTAACCTTTGAATATGATTATTCCTTCCAAAGAATTGCCCCATGGATCTCACATAGGGTCTACGCAGAGGATACCCGCGGTGGCCCATTCTGTATCCTCGGTATTTGTCGAAATACTGCCTATATATCGATTTAGTAATAGGTCGTATTCTATAATTAGAATAACCCGACACCAAAATCACAGACAGGACTAATAGCACAAAAATCCTCACTTCCATGGCCATTTTTACGAATGTCCGCTCTGTCCACCGACTCCCGCCAAATGCGTCCGATCTATCGGGGTCCTGACGGTTTTATAGTCTGACCCCTTTAGTTGCTGACCCAATGCGAACATTGCTATTGAGTAATGGTCACGTTCGACTCGCTATTCTATACACCTTTCAACAAATAGAAACTACAGGCACCACACGATTAGTAAATAATTTGATAATATGTACGAGAAAATATATAAGCGAACTTTTAAAGTTTTGAAAATACCCATTGCTGACTTACATCTTGTGTATACGTACAAACATTTATAATGGCGAAAAATCAAATAGATAAATTAATGTACTAGATGAATGAATGAATAAGAAAATAAATAAATAAATAACAATAGATAGACAAATAAGTAAATTAACAAATAAATCATGAACATAGGTAAATAGATAAATAATAAATACATGTTAATAAATAGAATAAAATAAAAAAATAAAGTAAAAGATAAAATAAAGTAATTAAATAAATAAATACTTATCAAATGATTTTATTAAATCAAAATTAGTCTTGCTTATCAATTAACTTAAAACAAAACATATATATTTTCCAAGCGCTATTGATAATCAAGATAAATGTCAGAGTATAACAGACAAGTCAAAAGAAAATTGATCAAACACTGACAAACAGAAATATAAAATAAATTCTTGTTTGAGCATACCCCCTCCCCCTACACATTGCATTTGATTTTATTCTAGGATATTTGACATATTATGGGTTCTTAACGCTACCAGTGTCTGTAGGAAATGTAACCTATGCGTCATAAACCATTTTTGATCTCTACACATACGCTACGATGGACGTGTACACATTTATATTCAATAATGTAACAGTCTTCATGTGTATGATTCATCACTGATACGCAATGGTATTGTTTGACATAAAGTTAAAGGACTTCCGGTGTGTATTTTTTTTACCACTTCCGCCATAAAGTGACTTAATCATATATGTAATTCATTAGATATATTTGATACTATGACATTTTGGTTTATCTATTAAAAAATTGTCGATGTTGACATTTTGGCAGGAGAACGAAAGTAAAATCAAATTTAATTCTTCAATCATAAAGTGTCTATAGATAGCAATTTTTTTTTTGCAAGGAAGATAGAAAAGTAATGAAAAGTGTAATTCATAACTGAGTGGCGTGAAAAAAAACCCCGATGTTTTATAACGAAAATAAAACGATCCCCAGAATAAAAGGGCATTAATATTGCTGAACAATATAATATTCGGTGCTATATAATTACCGCAGAAGACAGATGTGTGTAAACTTTAGAGGCGTAGTGATCGCATTGCGTGATACGACCTACATCTATATATACTATAAAACGGGCAGTGTCAACAGCTCTTATCGATGGTTTTTCATTCCGAATTTTCTTTTATTTTCTACTCATTGAGGGACTTGCAACTATTAATTTCATAAATTTATATATATATCATAAACATGTATTATGCCTTTCAAATCAAGTTTAGAAATATACTATTGCATTTTAAATCAGCAACCTGTGCAGATATTTCTATTAATCATAATTTTTTTTTTCCATACTGATTATTTTAAGGTGATATTTGACATGTTTGACGTGAAGATTTTATTTATAAAATTAATATGAATTTCGATTTCATTTGTACACGTAAAATCATATAATGTTAACGTTTAAACACATAAATGTTAGTTGCTGTTAAGCATTCCAATGTCAAACAAAACTGAAAAGAAATTAAAGTAAAACAAAAAACGACCTTGTACAAATCCTTATTAGAGATAAGATTTTATGATTGTATAGAGAGTTGTTGTTTATTATTTTGTAGGGGATCTACCTAAAGATCCCTGGAAAATTAGCATGTACACGCACATAACAACGTTTATTGTAAGGAAAGGGGGTGTTTGTCAAAAAAAGGACACATACATGTAACCTTGAAAAAAAAAATGAATAAAAATAAATCTGAAAAAAAAATAGATATTAAAATAATTAAATAAAGAAAATGAATATATATATAAATAAATGAATAAAGAAAGAAAGAAAGAAGGTAAGAAAATTCCTAAAATTGAAAAGAAGTACGCCATTGCAAAAATAACATTTTTGATAATCTTACATAAACATAAGCTAATTGCTACAGAAGTATAGGAAGTAAGGTTAGCAACCAGCTTCCACATATAACGAGCAAATTTAAAACAAAACATTGCTCTCGATAAAAATAGGTGAGGGCCCTCCTCAACAACACTTCATCATTACTTAGTGTCTGTTTAATGATTTTTTTTTTAATTTATTGATGCATAATGTTAAATGTCAGTTATATAGAAAGAAATGGGTTTGATTAACTGCACATTTCTCACATTAATAAAAACATAAATATGTAGACTATACTATTAATAGTTTTAGTGATTTTTAAAAGTCAAATTGTATACTACAGTTATATCATTCTGGTAAGTTTGAGGACAGATGTTTCATGATTAATGTTGCTTTAACAATAAAAAGTGTCTTGACTTATATATTGCCTCATACAAAAGTCACTCCAGTGTCTAAATATAGCAAATAAAATACAATGAACCAAAACAAATAAAACCAATAAATTAGACAAATAAATAAAAAGGACATTCAACAAGCTGTTCAATTAGTAAACAAGTTAATTGAAATGAATAAGCATGGTTTATATCCAGTTCCAATGACAACATTAACTACATATAGTAGTGATAGGAATATAGCTAGTGTAACCAATTAACTTCAGGGATTTATTGTCCTCTAATGAATATGTATGATCCTTATTGTAATGACAAATTACTTATATCCGTCAACATAAAAATATGTTACGGTACAGTACAGCCGCTTGGCCAGTTTCGAATTTTGACCAGTTCCAAATGATTATTAATTTAAGAGCTAATAATTAATAAATTCAAAGGTGTAAAAATAAATTGATACCTTTTTATGAGTGTTTGAATTATGTGCTTCGATTTGATTTTGACTTTTTGCTGTCACGGTTTCGTTATCGTACTTGAAACAGTCGATTTGCTTTTTACAATGCAACAAATCTGAATCACCGCCACGTGTGAGCCTGCAGAAAAACTTTGTAGCGTCGTGAATTTTTCACATAAACAATATTCCAGGTATCAAAAGAAAGTTTGATATGTACTCTAATAAATGCTAAAAACTTGTTTAAATTAAATGTTTAGAACACTGGAAATATGGGAATATTTTGTGTGTTGTCATTTTACTAGTTCCGAATATCCATTATAAACACTATTATAAATTCATTCTTCGTGGTTTTCTTTATTGTAAATGTGACTTATTATACCAACCGCTATTAAACTTATTATACAACCAAAAGCAGGGGGAAGGGGTATATAGTGATGGGATGTTTGTCCATCCATCTCTCTGTACATCCGTCTAGCTGTCTGTACGTCTGTCCGTCTGATACTCTTTAGGGTACCTATTTATTATCCGCACTTCCTCTGTACCACTGAATGAAATTTAATGGAGGCTTCACAAAAATTAATGAGGCTTTTACAGAATCTTTGTTAAATAATTCCAAAGTGCATCTTCTATTTTATTTTTTGATCCGATACATAATGTGGCTCCCTTAACAAATCATGGATACTGCTTTTTCTTCTTATATTAAATGGTATATCCTTTTCTTATTCGCAATTCCTCCTTAATCACTGAATAAGATTTAATGATACTTTGAGAGATTATTTGTTACATAATGCCATTATGTCCTCTTATTTTACTTTTTGATTGGACACTATTTTCAGGTCTCCCAGAGAAAGTATATGGACTCTGTCATAATAATCACATAGGAGACGTGGGGAATCATTAAAGTGAGCTCAATACTCACAATACAATTAATCTCTTTTTATCCTTTGGAAATACAAATAACTTATTGGTGAGCAATTAATTTAACTTTTCTTAAGCTTGCCAAAGGATATTGTGTGGGACGTATATTTTTTTTAATTTAGGGTTGAATTGAATGGAAACCTGCGGCCAAAGCCTGTCGTGACACAGAGTCTCGGTTTTATGTCTCATTTGAAGGACCCTCAGCGTTTAGTGTGCCGAGCGCATGTCGAAGAAACAGTTGCCACCATTTTTTTTTTATCAACGTAGGAAAGTCGCAGCCGAGATTCGAACTCACGACCTCCAGATCACGAAGCGAGAGCTGTATGGACTTCGCTGCGTGAACGGTAAATCGAGAACAAAAAAAAAGTATGTGTCAAGGTATCTCAGTATAGTAAGAGCGTTTTAAATTTACTTTTTCAACATGCTTCGTTTTCCAATTAGAAGATTTGTATGTTAAAATGTTTGATAAAATCATGCACTCATTTAAAAGTTGACTTTAATTTGCACTTGTAACGTTAGTGGTTGACATTTGACGTTATAATTAAATTTCAGGGTACAGAATGAGATGAAATGAAATTCTGAATGTGGTGAAGACAATTAACAATAATAAATCTCCAGGACCTGATATTGTTATAAACGAGTATATTAAGTCATCTATTAACGTTATGGTGTCATTGTATGTAAAATTGTTTAATCTAGTATTTGATACAGGTATTGTCCCAGAGGCATGGTTAGCTGGAAATATAAAACCAATCTATAAGAAAAAAAGGTAGTTATACTGATCCACAAAACTATCGTCCTATAACGTTGTTAAGTTGTCTTGGGAAAGTTTTTACATCTGTATTGTGTAGAAGAATGCAGATAGTATTGACCTTATTAAGGAAAACCAGAGCAATCTTCTAATGTAGTATTTACTTACAATAATAATGAGATTGAAATTGTAAAAGAATAAACATATTTAGGAGTGTTTTTTTCAAGAACTGAATCATTTTATAGTACAAGAAAATAAACTGTGCAAAGAGCAAGCAGAGTTATGTAATAACATAATAAAAGAAGCACGAGAATTCAATTTGTCCATTGATTGTCAAATTGATATGTTTGATAAAATGGTTATCCCTATCCTTCTTTATGGTTGCGAGATATGGGAATTTGAAAATGTAAACAGTATTGAGAAACTTCAATTAAAATTTTATAAACTTATACTTAATAATAATAATAATAATACTTTATTTAAGAAGGTAGCCTGATTAATGCACGCACTATTCTTCCCCGAGGCCTTCTGTAGACAAAAATCAATATACATACACTGTAAAAAATAAGTGTTTTATAAATAAACACCATATTGCAACAAATAATAAACACTTTAACACGTTTAGAATTTAATCACCTCAAGAAGTGTTTAAGAAATAAACATGTTAGAACACATGAGGTTTAATATTCAAAACTTCAAAAACACAAAATGTTTAAAGATTAAACACTGAATAAACACTAACAGTTTACTACATAAACACCGTGAGTGTTTAAAATTTAAACATTTCATGTTTAATAATTAAACGTGCTCAACCCAAACACTTAAACATGTTTATTCGATGCAACAGATAATAATCACTTAAACATGTTTAAAGGTAAATTTTTAAACACTTCAACGTGTTTATTTTACATAAATTTTAAATAAATACAAAAACGTGTTTATAAGTTTTCGACATTTTTATTTGAAACGAATATAAATCAGTACAAAACACACTGTGGTTGATAATGAATATGTTGTACATTAAGCTTTTTTAAATTAATAATTGATTTAATGTTGATTGAGGGTTCAAACTTTATTAACAACTGAAACATTAAATAACACATTTACCAAACACATGGATACATTATTCAATTTTAGTGGAAAAAATAGAATTCTCAAAATAAACTAGCATGAACATGTAAACCCTGCATCTTTAAACTAAACTCCAATAAATTGGTGTCGGGAGGGGTGGGGGTCTTTGAAATATAAAAAAGTACATTATCGCTTAATAAAATAAAATGTTTTTCATCAGTAAAATTAAAATCATTTTTTTAAAAAGGCTAGATCATCCTTTACATCTTTTTTAATAAATAAAACAAGCAAAATGATGAATAAATATGATACAAAAAACTGAAAATTATATTTGTTGTCTGGGTGCAGCATGTATAATATGTACTTGTATTACACTAATAAATCTAGTTGTAAATGTTACAAGTTTATACTTTCACAAATATTCAGAGTTTTAACCAAATAAAGAAATTTTTCCAGTTTTGAATTGTAAAGGACCAATTCTTGCTACTAAACAAGAGATGCCGGGGTATCACTCACTCAATATCCATATCATATTCTAACCGAGTTAAACAGTCTAGCTCCTCTGGTTGCGGGTAAAATTCAGGTTCTTCTACAACCGTTACGGATGATGATCTCCAGTTTTCCATTCTCCAAAATTGTATTCACCCCAAGTAGTTCTACCTCATATCCTGAAAGATGGATGAAAAAATATTCACTATGCAAATTCAGATAATTATCTGTGAAAGAATACATAAAGATCGAAAAAAAAATTGTTATTGTTCACGCCAATTTTAATTATATTATACATACTGAGAAACAAGTTTGGAATAAAAATCTGCAATTCAAATACCTGTAAATCATACATGTATAAGCGTACAGTCTGTACACTTAAAAAATAAAAGTTCATGTACCTGTAGGAGCTTCCCAACGGCAAAAATTAAGAAAATGGGGGTGGGGGGGGGCTACCTTGTCCCAAGGCATATTCTATCATGTATCACACTCCCTCAAAAAAAGTAAAGTTTCCTTAAAGAATACATGTATGTGCACGGTTCTGGAGATGAAATTATTGTTGGTAGATGCGCTAGCTGCAGATCTGTAGCGTAATAGTTTTATGTATTAGTTATGGTCAAAGGCAAATACATAAAAACCATAACTCTACAGATCTGCAGCTAGTACATGTGCGAGTGTGGTATTGTTGCATGTTAAGGAGCATAAATATTAGCAAGAGTAGGTACCTAATTGGATTATTTTCATTTATGAGGAACAAATGGTGTGTGTGTGTGTGGGGGGGGGGGGGGGCTTTTTCTTTTAAGACTCACCTCTCATGGTTAAGTATGATCTTTATTTAAATCCCTTTCCTTTATCAAGTAATGTTTGCTTCTCAGGAGTCACAGTAACAGATGAATGTCCCTGCAAAGTTTAAAATTAGATATCAAGACTACATAAGCATTTAATTTTTCTACCTCTGCGCATGGCCAGATTGCACTCAGACGATTACTAACTATAGGAAACAATCCTGCATTTCATAAATGAAAAGCATTTTAGATCTCTCATGTATTCAACATTCTTTTTTGAAAGATTTTACGTAAAGAAATGTATAAATATACCTCCTATTTCCTTGCTAGATATGGTGCTTCTTGCCAGTATGTGCGTGATTCTGCATCTTCTGCGTTCAAATGGCATGTTATGACATAATCAACTGCGTCATTTTCTATCATAACGTATTAAACACTGGTGTTTAATTTGCAATTTCTATATAAATGCCATGTGTTTAATTTATAAATATATATGATTAAGAAATGAACACTCGTGTTAAACACCGGCGATTAAAATATCGATACAATTATAGAAAATATCATAATATTTGTTTCTATTTCCTCTTTAACAGTTTCTGAGAATTTTGAAATTTTGGCACAAAATTACTACCAATTAATGTTAATTGTGAATGCGTTTGGTATGATCTAAAGTCAACATATTGCCTTGCTATTCGTATTTTTTTCTGTGTCGATAAATATTAGCATCTATTTGTGTATACAAAATAGATGCCTTTATTTTACGAGAAAAGTATATTTGAAGGGACCTATAAACTAGCTTATAGGTCCCAAGTATTTGTTATTTGAACGTTGGCTTTTAAGGGTCGGGTTCGGTTGACACATCAAGTGTAGTATATAAAAGGTCGGGTTTGTTCTTCACATTCCTTTCTCCTGAACTTTTCGATGATTGATTGTATATTGTTTAACGTCTCTCTCGAGAATTTTTCACTCATATGGAGACGTCACCGTATGCCGGTGAAGGGCTTCAAATTTTGACCTTTACTCGGCACTCAGGGCCATTGAGCAGTGAGGGATCTTTATCGTGCCAACACCTGCTGCTGACACGGGGCCTCGGTTTTTAAGGTCTCATCCGAAGGACCCGCAACTTTCACTTCAAAGTGCCGAGCGCATGGCGAAGGAACAGTTGCTACCCATTTTTTATCGACTTAGGTCAGTCGCAGCCGAGATACGAACTCACGACCTCCCGTTCACGAAGCGAGCGCTCTACCGACTGAGCTACCGTGCACGGTGAACTTTTCGAAGGTAAAGACACATAACAATTGCTTGCAATAAAATACATGAAATTTTGTTTTGTAACTTTAAAATTTGTATGATTTTTCATTTATGCATTGTTCTCAACTATTTTAACGCTGTTTAAATATTACTATTGATGTGCATTAATTATGACGGATGAGATTGGATTCAAACACTTTACAAAGCAGGCGACGCGCACGCGGTTATACTAAAAAATCGTTTACTTATACATTTGTATTGTTTAAAAATGATGTAATGTTGGTTATTAACATAAATAACTCTCTTTTTGTTTCATACTGCTTTGAAACCCGGAAAAAGCAAACTAGAATAGGCCCTATACATGTGAACAACAATAAGGAAACTCGGTAGGAGCTTCTCGTGGACATGGACCCAAATATCCTGGCGTATTGTATTTTCGACCTATTTAGATTTTATTTATTTATTTATCGCAAACTTTATAGAATCTGAAAAAAATGGGCTTAAAATGTTAGCATATGTTTCTATAAATAAAATGATATAACCCAAATTGCAGTTTTGTGTTTATTTTATTTATATGCCATAATATGGAGAGGGTACAGTTTTCCTTACAAAACTATTAGCGTCTTGTGTTTTCGACCTAAATATAGAATCAACGCCTAATCAGTATTGGCTATAAATATCAATTGGATATTCCAAGCATTAAAAATAAAATAGTCTGTCTTTCAAAAAAACATTGAACAAGTTGCATATTTCGGTTGCAAAACGTTTATTCGTTGGTTGAACCCATCTGTCAGTAGCTGAGCATTTCCCCCAAAAAATCAATGAAATTACGTTGCACTTTTTCAGTAAAATTCTGTAAGAAAAAGCCCATATCTAAGGGAGAAAAAAAATTGTTTGATCCACCCATTCATTTTAATATTCGTGCGTCTCTTTGACAGAGATCTTAATTTTCTTTCTGAAAAATGTCATCAAAAATCTTTGTAATTAACCGATTGCGGCTTTGATTAATCAACAGATAAAATGTGCATTAGTAAAAAGACTAGAATTTCTGACATTGGACTAAAACCATCGGGAAAAATCCGTTGAATTAATTATTTTGGGTATTTTTACTACAGTTGTGCTTCAAAGGCATTTTTCCAGATGTAGCAACAGAAAATAATGTTCTACCGCGCGGTATCTGCACGGGAAGCAGATTGGGAAAAATAGGTCGAAAATACAATACGGTCGAAAACAGGATACGAGACGATACAAGACTTCAAGTCAAAGAAAGGCATTGAAATTATCTTCAAATCGTTTGGAAAACCAGACATTAAAATAAGTAAAATCACAGATTGACAGTCCAGTATATCAGGTACATAAATCACCTTTGTGTTGCATTAATTAGTTGAGTGTGTATACATGTATACTTGAATTGTCTTCTCCACTGTAGATTGACACCAAATTATAAGCAGTGTCTGCCAGCATAGCTTTTGATGTTGCTTCTATAACTTTTTGTTTAAGAAATGTTTACTTTCAAGATTAGAGGGAGAAATTAAGACTTTGAAAAAGAATTTTAAAAGAGAAGAGGGGGGGGGGGGCTAACTGGAAAAAACTAAGTACCAGAAATCAAGCTGCAAACAAAATGAAATTAAATATAACAACCAGTAAATCTTACAAATTAGGTTGCGATAAAATTATCTCCCAAAATAGCTGCAGATCTACATTCAAATCATAAAATTTTACATTGATATCTCTCAAAATAAGGACTTGCAGTTGCCTGAAATTTGTTTAAAACTACGGTCAAAATAACCCAATAGATTGTTTTGATATGCTCTTGTAATGTTAGGTGCAGATAAAACAGCAGCTTAATTTTTTCATATGTGTAACCGGGTTTTCCCAATAACGATACGAAAACACAGGTTATGTTGATGTGGGTTCTTTAATATTGATGATAAGAATATAAATGGATTACAACTCTACAAAACATGTAAACATAATAAATATTTCATAACATTAACATAGGTATATATTTTATCACAAATTATTTCTGTAGCATAAAATCTATATTACACTGATATTTCTATTAATTTACTCATTATCACTTCATGAATATTATCAAAGGGAAATAACTCTTATTTCACCATATTTCAGCATATGCATAAAAACTCAAGTAAATTCATATAATTTACCAAAAATATTTACAATTCTCGAATTAAATAATAACATAAATAAATACCAAGTTGTGGACCTAGGCTGTCCTCTAATAAATCAGGGCGTCACATCCAAACCATTATATCTGACCTATATTATACAACATATTGCTGTATTTACCAAATCTCACAATATATACAATATTTACATATTCCTTAAGGTCAGATCTCATCATAAAGCATATTTCATATATCAGTGTAACTTTAAAAACAGATCTCTAGATTTATATTCATTTAAACCATTTACTATATGATTTTACACATTTTCCATTATCTCATCAAATACTTTATTTCATTCATACTCATTCATTCAACCAAGCAAAGTGTTAGTAAAAGAAAATAAAGAACTTACTGTAATCAGGTCTAATGTCCAGTCGAAATATATATCAAACTATATGTAACTATATCAGACAATGGGATATCTCAGCACTCTGGCTTATGGCTGGATTCAAAGACAAAGTGAATTTAAAAATAACAAAGAAAACTCACTAAGGAATTTGACCTCAATGACCTACCAATAAAAACTCTGCATAACAAGAATAGCCAATCGACTATGCTTGACCTAAACTGGTTCTCCTGAAAATTACCTGAATGAACTAAAGAGCTCTAAATAACAAAAGATAACTCTAAATCTAAAATAAGTACTACCATGCAGTGTGTGAAGTAAGTTTAGTAAATGTAATTATCAAATTAAGTTTAAGTTTAAAATAATATTTATTTATTTATTTACGGCAGTAAGTTTGTTTATTAAATTATTTCATATTTAATTTATTTACAGTTTAAAATATAATAAAATAACCCATTATTACAAACTCCCCCCTGTTGAAAAAATGACGTCCCCGTCATTTCATTCTGAAATTTAAAATCATGATTAAAATAATGATTGCATTTATTTCTTCATTACATCAGCAATCAATTTGATAAAAACATTTTCATACCTCTTATTCGAAATTTCCATCAGATGTTGAAGCATGAAAACTTTCTCTTTCCAGTCATGATCTATCTTCTGGCATTTATAGTCTGATAAGTATGTAGGTTTTCGTCGTTCTCTAGTACTTCTCCTGAGAGTAATTGGTTCTACCGTGTCATCATCATCATCATCATCATCATCAGCGGCAGCAGCAGCTTCTTCGCTAACATCTTCATCATGTTGTTGCACATGATCATCATCCTCTGCGACTGGTGGAGTGTCAGATTCTTCTGATATCTCCTCCTGAGGTCCGGACTGCTCAGTCTCTCCCAGTGGCAGCTCATCTGTCTCAACTATCTCTTGCGTACCTCCTTCTGTAGTAATGTTGGTTTCAACATTATTAGGAAGTCTTACCAGCTGGTATGAAATCTCACTTTCTGAGTCACTCTCTACATCTTCCTTTGGTATCTGTTTCTTCTGTCTTGATCTTGGTGTAGGTATTGGTCTTGGTTTTGGTTTTGGTCGTTGTATGATTTGTGGATGGTCGTCAGAATCAGTATCTAAGTACCCTATCGGTAACAATAAATTCCTGTGTAACACCCTCTGTCTGTCTTTTCCATTCTCTTTCTCTACTACATTAACTGGTATGTCTCTGTTAGGTTGTTCTTTCACAATATATGGTTGCTCTTCCCACCTGGCTGCTATCTTATGCTTTCCGTCAAAAGAAACTATCTTAACTAAGACTCTATCTCCTACCTGAATGTTTGATGCTCTAGATCTTAAGTCATACCCTTTCTTCTGTTTATGTCTGGCTTTGTCTGCTGATTCCTTGGCAATCTTATAAGCCTCTTTCATTCGTTCTCTAAGATTCTTGACATAACTGTTTAGGTTCCCATTGTCCTTCTGGTTAATGTCAAATGCCAGATCAATATGTAGTCTGGGATGTCTTCCGAACATGAGAAAATACGGAGTCTGTCCAGTACTTTCATGTCGTGTCGAATTGTATGCATGAACAAGAGGTGCAACAAATTCTTTCCATTTCTTTTTCTGATGCGATTCTAAAGTACCAAGCATGTCAAAAAGGGTTCTGTTAAAACGCTCTGTCATACCGTTGCCCATGGGATGGTACGGAGTTGTCCTAGATTTCTGAATACCTGAAATTTTGCAAAGTTCATTGATAATCTTACCTGTAAAATTTGCCCCCTGATCCGAATGTCTGAAAGGAAATCCATAATGATTAATGAAATTTCTAAATAAAGCTTCTGCTGTTGTCTTCGCTGTCATATTTCTGGTAGGGACTGCTTGAACGTAACGGGTAAAATGATCGGTAATGACGAGAATATGTTGGTAGCCTCCTGTTGATTGTTCTAATGTGAGATTTTTAAGAGATTTAGAAAATGCAAATTTTAACTCACTTCTTGAGCTAAAAGACACAAACGAGATCATGAATAAATTTTATGAATTTTTTAATGATATTCTTAACAAGCATGCCAAAGTAAAAACTAAAAGAGTCAAGACTGAAATTCGACCTAAATGGCTTACTCAGGAAATAAATGATGCTAGACATTTACGTGATACATACCATCTACAAAGAAAATCAGAAAATTACAAATTTTGGAGAAATAAAGTCACACAATTAATAGATCAAGCCAAATCAAAGTATTACAAATCAGCAATTGAAGATAGTTCAAGTCCTAAAGAAATGTGGAGTTATTTAAACCAATTGGCATCGGATTCAAAAAATTTCACACCTACCCGTATAACACAAAATGGTTCGGATTTCGAAGATTTACAGGATATTGTTGATATTTTTAACAAACACTTTACTGAAATATCCTGTAAATTATTAGCAGATATGTCAGTAGAAAGTTTTGATTCAGAATTATTAAATAGTTTTACAGAAACTAAACTAGGGAAAGAAAATGTTTTCAAAATAAATCATATAAGTGAGTTTGAAGTATTAAATATGTTGAATACACTTGATGTAAACAAGTCAGCCGGTATAGATTTGATTGGACCTCGTCTTCTAAAGCTTTCGGCAAATGTTATATGCAAATCTATTACACATCTTATAAATACTAGCATCAATAATGGAGTGTTTCCATCCCGTTGAAAACAAGCAAAAGTTACTCCTATTTTCAAAAATGGTGACCACGCAGATCCAGGGAACTACAGACCAATATCCATTCTTCCAACATTATCAAAATTAGTTGAAAAACACATAGCCAATCAGATACGTGACTTTACCTCTAGCTTTGATCTCTTATTTAAATCACAATCTGGATTTCGAGAATTTCACTCATGTCAAACCGCTCTAACAAAACTTACAGATAATTGGCTACAAGCTATGGACCAAGGAAATTTAGTAGGCATAACTTTCATCGATTTTAGCAAGGCATTTGATTTGGTTAATCATGATATTCTTATAAGTAAACTTCAATCATATCACTTTGACCAAATGGCTATTAAATGGTTTCAATCTTATTTAACCTCAAGGTCTCAGTGTGTAAAATTAGGTACATATTCCTCTGATTTTTTGCCCGTCACAGCAGGAGTGCCCCAGGGATCTATCTTAGGTCCCCTATTATTTTTATTGTATATAAATGATCTCCCTTTACATGTAAATAGAACAGATATTGATATGTTTGCTGATGATGCAACCTTACATACATACCATAAAAATGTAGAAGATATTGAAAATGCCCTAAACTCTGATTTGTGTCAGATAGAAAATTGGTGTTCCAAAAATCAAATGGTGTTAAATACCAACAAGACAAAATGTATGCTCATGGGAACTCAACAGAGGAAATCAAGAATAAACCCCTGAACTAAATTTATATGCGTCAAACAAATTAATTGAAAATGTTGAATCTGAAAAGCTTTTGGGAGTACATATTGATCATTCATTACGCTTTAATTATCATATTGACTCAGTTTGTAAATCTTTGACTTATAAATTGTATACTTTACGCAGAATTAAGAAGTTTCTTCCCTTACACACGAGAAAAATATTTTATAATGCATACATTCTGCCTTCTTTGAATTATTGTCTTACT
>NW_026919276.1:0-15180 GCF_032062105.1 Saccostrea cuccullata
TACCCTCATTCGTAATGGCGATTGCATGATAAATGTTTTCATTTTAATAAAAAGGACCAGATATGTCATACGGTTACAGTATACCGTAGTGCTAAAATTATCCAACGCTGAGAGAGTATATTATGGAGCAGTGACAAAGTCTCCAGATCGTAGGGGTTTAGTGACTGACTCTAAGGTATTCCATCAAAAACATTTAAAAAGAAAGTTTTGCTGCTGACTTATACATGTTATAATTTAGACATGACGACATCATACAAACAGTTTAGTTCTTTTTTATTCGACAACACAGCACTTTTAAGGCTACATAAAGGGGACTAATTTATATGAAAAATGTTACTTCTAAACCACACAAAAATTGCATTTCCTCTCAATCCCAGAAAAGTCACCCATGGGATCTGAGCACCTTTTCTAGATTCACAAAGTAAAGATTTTATTCTTACGTCGCGGGTTCAAATGTACTGCGGGGCTTACAAATCAGTCTTTCGGACGAGATTGTATAAATCGAGGCCCCGTTTCACAGTAGGTGTTGGCACGAAAAAGATTCCTCACTACTCAATTGCTCTGAGTACCAAGCATAGGTCAAAAATTGTAGCCGTCCATCGGCAAGTGCGATGTGGTGGCATATCCATACGAGTGAAAAATTCTCTAGGGACGTTAAACAATGTAAAAAGTTAAAAAAACAAACAAACAAAACAAAACAAAACAAACAGAGGAGACATCACACAAAAAAGCAACTTTTTACAATACCAGCGAATGAAATAATTTGTGATAATAACCTCCACTTTAAAAGTCTCACTATATATCTTCATAGATTTTTACAGAATCTTTTTTCATGGTGGTACATGTATTATAACCTCCTAATTTACATTTGATTTTTTCCCAGTTTGACTATCCTCAGGTAAACAGGTATGTTACATACAACTTTGGTTGTGTTGTAAATTTGTAAAAAGTCTTTTTTTACAACAACCCCATTTACATGAACACATTTAATCAGAGATGCAATCTTTAAACAGTAAAATTAAACTATGCAAGCTTTACTCTTGATGTATAAATGTAAACGTAAATTTTGCGATGCATTTATTTAGCAAACTTTGTGTAAATCAGTATTTAAAAAATTGAAAGTTTCTAAACATTCTGTAAATATTTTATGGGGATTTTCTGACTATCCAACTCTGTTCTTTCTTTATATAATGAGACTTCTAACCGGTATGTTTGGAAATCCGAAATCTTCCCTATTACGTGGTAAACGCTTAGTCCCCTTTTTTTATAAACATGCACAAGGTACAACTGTACAACAGGGTAAATATTTAAGATTCTGTAGGATTTTTACAAGCGGCAATTATTTGAAGTGTCGGGAAAATCAATCGAAAGACTAACAAAAAGCTTGACTTTGAATAATCAGTTGTCTCTGTAGATTTTGAAAGCATATGTTACAGTAGACAAGAAATTTGAAGTACTTGCAATGTTATTGATATAACACTAATAAATCTCTTAGATCTTTTTTTCAAATTAAATAAGAATTCATTTGACTCAATGAAACAATGTATTTGCTGACAATTAAGGAGGTCATTGTATCGACCATAGAACTTAGGAAATGATGACTCAAAATGAGACTGTGATTTTCTGGTTTTATCAACTTGCTTGTCAATAATTTACCTCGTTTTAGAAATTGTTCATACATAGAGCATGCTCTCGAGTATCGAATCTCAGGAAATACTAGTAACCGGATTATCCGTCGTCCATTCTGTGTATAAATAAATAAAGAGAAGCACCCAGGTGGCCTGTTTTTATATCTTTTATCATATCAGGCTTCATAAAATTAAAATTACTACTTGCATGATTTTTTCTCAAATTAAAACTGTCATGAAAACTGCTGCTTTCTGTATTTTTACCCCCCCTCCTATTTTCAAAAATAATAAACAATGACACTGATTCATAAAAGAAAAAAAAAACCAAAAAGGGGTTGTCTTTTTTTATGAGCAAAGAAAAAAAGTCCAGATAATATTCATGGAGTTTCTTTTTGCGTTAAATTAAAGAATGAAAAGTAACATCAATTGTATAAACAACAAGTTTTGTAATATTTTGTAATATTTCAGTGGATTCCCCTGTTCGAAGAATAAGCAAAAAATCTCCTCTACTCAGAAATCTCTTACAGAAATCAGTAGTGCCAAATTTTCCAGATTTAAGAGGGTAAGCTGAACAAAAAAATAAGATAAATATGTAAAAAAAAAAAAAAAAAAAAAGATTGTTGCATGAGTTTTTAATTTCGGTTCAAGTCTTTTTTTTTTTTTATAAATGACCTCCAAGCAGTACACATGTAGTAGGGTTGGAGTGCATTGCGTGGTGTGTGTGTGTGTGTGGGGGGGGGGGGGGGGGTCATTATTATGGTGACCCTTTTATAGCTCTCGTGTCTTAAGTAAGTTAGATTTAAGAAGTAAGCTAAGTTCAGATAAACTAGGGTTATTTCCATTTGAGCTAAGTTCTCAAAAAACAACCTGTGTTTTACGCATGAAATAAAACTGGTTTTACTTGAACTCCTGTTTGCTTTACCTGAACCCCTGCTCCTTTTGCTTTCTTTGATTGTCATTACATGAACGATGGCTGGGATGAAAGGTTTAATTTTTTTCTGAGCTAGAAAGGTGTACCCTTATTGATTTAGTGGGGTAAAAAAAGGATATTGAAAACAAAGCTATTGATGCTAGAATTATTCACGAGAAGTCTTAAATGGGAAAATATCGCTTAGGAATTTAACAGTAGAAATTGTGTAAATATCAGGAAATATACTCATCTAAAATCATTATGGAAAAAAATCAAGAAGCAAGTCTGCTGTGGCAAAGGGACGAAAAGAAAGATCAAAAACTGGTAGAGGAGTTTTAGAAGGCACATTTGACAAACTCTCCTCCGCCGTTAGAGATCATTCCTCAACAAAAAATACATGTAGCTGTGAAAACGCATTTGATGACGACACCGAACTTAACAGTGATAAAGATAACTCAAATGAGTCGGTAAACATTTTACATATAGACAATTAAACCCCCCAAATATTTGTGATACATGTACTAACTATTTCTTTAATCTTTATAAAATAACATGAACAGTATTTTCAATTATGATTTTATTAATTATCAAAACAAGAAATAGCCAGGTTCAGCACCATCGAGTATATGTAATCTGCAACCCCAAGAAAAATATTCTGTCGTGTCTTTTCAGAGCCAGCGACAGTAAGCACAAAGTTAATGACGGCGTCCTCAGCCAAATCTGCATCTGTACCTAATATAAGAGGAAATATATGGAACAGGGTGATTTTAAGAAAAGGATTCTCGAGATGGCCAAGAAAGAACATCAAATGAATGGAGATACTTTATTTGTTAAAAAGAGGTGGGATCAAGTGCCATAGAGGAGTGAGCATCCCCTGCCGACCGGTCACACCCGCCGTGTGCTCGTTGTCATGATCAGGAAATAACGGAAAAAATCCGTCGTCAATTCAGTGTATAAATAATGGACTAACAATTGGTATGAAAAACGTCAGTCAGCATTTGACTCAATGATAAATTGTATTTGCTGACAAGGTCATTGTATCGACCATAGAATTTACGAAATGATGACTTTAAACGAGACTGTTGATATTCTTGTTTCATTAACTTGCTTGTCAATAATTTACCTCGGTTAAGAAATTGTTCATACGTAGAGCACGCTCTTGCGTATCGAATCAACTGAGATGTAGATGGCGCATTATCCAATGAGAATAGACTGGCCTGCCTGTCTGATATCCGATATATATTTCTTATTTCTTAATTTATATTTCCTGCGTACGGTAAAGACAGGCAATACCAGTCTACCAATGAGAATTAATAAAAGAGTCACGTGGTTTTGATATTTTTGACAAACAATGATTCAAGAAACACGTTTATAGCCCTTTTGGATTTTAATTGATCTTGCATATGTTTCCATTATTAGACTCTGAAAATTGTAAGTTTTGTTTCTGTTACGAACATTATCGATTGTGTGTTATTACGCACTACTCATTGGTTGCATCATTGGAAGAATTGATTGCTTATGTGCTGGAATTAAGGGATAGTCGGTCATGTCGGCGGATAAAACATATTCTGTTGCAATAGTTGGCCATTCTTACGTACGGCGTTGAAAATTTATGCAGCTCAACTAATCTGCGATTGGACACTGATAAGTTCTTTGAGACAATTCGAGGAAAAGGGGTCTGTGTTTACGGCATCTTTGAACCGATGGTAACATTGTGCATTTCGAGAATTTCCCGGATATGTGTTTTTTAGAGATCGGCGAAAATGACATTGTTGCTGAAAGTAAGGCCTCAAAAATTGCAAAAGTCAATTTTTCGCTTGCAAGTTCTTTACACAAAGGAGTTGGTATTCAAAAAGTAATTATCTGTCAATTACTGCGTCGCCTTCCTTATGCAGCATGCATGTATCAATTTCAATGACACGGTGTACGAGGAAAACTCTACGGGAGATTACAAATAGGTCGAAAGAAACTGGGGGTTCTGGAATAGCCTCTCATATATGGGACCAGATGGAGTACATCTGCAGTGCACACCATCCAATGATCAGCCAGTGAGGAAGTTTCTGCGCAGTATACGCAGTGTCATCACCATCACTTCAAAGGAAATCAGGCCAGTATAGCTAATGATTCAGTACTGAATGATAATGAAGTACCATGTCTGGATAACTGATCATACATTTCTTTATCATTAATGATGACTGACTGTAGATAGTCTACATTCAATATTTTATTCTGATTAAAAAAAGTGTCATTGAATGTTTGGCTATCTTTCTTATGTTTGATATAATAAGTCAGTGATTAAATTTAGTATACTGTGCATCGATTAGTAGAACAAAGTGTTCCTCGTAGACATTGCTACCTCATTATTTTCCTATCGTTGGACACAATTTTATGGTTAAACTCAATTTATATGTCGTAAACATCCAGAGCAGTTGTTTTAGTTGCTGTAATGGACATAACTATTTCAGTTAATATTATAGATTATTATAGATTATCTGTATGACATGGTGGCTGTTACATGTAGTACATGTGTAACATTTCATTTCAAATGTTTTAGCAGATTGTTGTTCAGAAACATTTAGCATAATGTTTCAACATTTTACTTGGGAATCTTATATATTGATAGAATATTCAGTACTTTTTCAAATGTTTGATTCAAAATACATTCTGTTTATTGTTTTACCAGGTTTTTTTGGAAATATTCAGTATAATGTTTTGACAGTTTTTCCTTTGGAAGCATTCAGTATAATGCTTCAAAAACTTTTTATTTGAAAACATTCTTTAAAATGTTTCAGGAACATTCAGTATAATGTTCAAACAGTTTTTCTTTTGATACATTTACTAAAATGTTTCAGGAACATTCAGTATAACGTCCTAACAGTTTTTCTTTTGAAACATTCAGTATAATGTTTCAGGGACATTCAGTATAATGCTTCGACAGTTTTTTTCTTTTGAAACATTTAGTATAATGTTTCAGGAACATTAAGTATAATGTTCCAACAGTTTTCTTTGGAAATATTAAGTATAATATTTTAACAGTTTGTTTCATTCAATAAGTAGTCAGTATAATTAAAATATACTAACTTAACTTAAAGTTAAAGGTTTCAGCGTATTATGTAATTTAAAGATATTATTTGTGGTGCATTTCAAGTCTCTCCGTCTGGCTAAAACGATATGTATATGGGCATATGTATATTGTATTTCAGTTATATATAGGTTAGTTATATTCTATCATTTAATAAACATGGTGAAAGTTTTACTCTTCAAGGGTCAGTTGCAGTTTCTGATATATAGCTGGTTGAATAACATAGATTTATATTACTTTTGTTCCCAAAATCAACATTTTATTTAAGAACTGCACAACCTAAATGACTCTTCAGTATATGTACAGTATAATTTGTCCAAACCGGCTACCGGTGGTTCCATAAAATTTGGCCGGTTTAGACAGAATCCGGAGTGCAGGAAAAATGCAGGAAAATATCAATTTTGAAAATTTTGTTGTTTATTTACAAGTACATCATATACATATTATAAATAGAATTAAATGATAAAATCAATCAATATTTTGGAGTCTAGAAATTATAAAATATTCTCACATGACTTACTGTATTTCCTTATTTATTCACGAAGTTTAAGAGTCGGGTGAAATGTTACCTAAGTCAAAATCTACAGGCACGCATAATGTAGGCCTACTATATATCATGCGGACCGGACTTCGCTTGTCAAAGAGCTCATTCAATGTATAAACAGTAATGCACAATTATTTACGATGTGCTAGTTATTGGATTGAACTTTTAATTTTTATGTAAAAAATTACGTCTTCCCCCACAGTGTTATGGCGCCATTTTGAAATGCGTTCGATTTTCGATCCCGATTTGTATTTTGATTTGTAAATCGCGTACATATATTTTTTGTGTTTATGTTATAATGTGGTAAAAGGAGTTAAAACGAGTTAAATTTTTTTAAAATTGTAATTTAATCTTATACTATTTTTTCAAGTGGGCTGTGTCACCGCCGCATTTCACTGAGTTTGTCTCATGGCACTAATTATGCTAATGTAAACACGGATTATCACATCCACCACGAAAGGTGTTAATTGCTTTGAAGTAACTCAGGTGTGGCCGGATTAGAAGGAATGATTACCGTTAATTATGAGCAGTTGGGGCCAGTATGGCCGTTCGGAATACACAATAGACAGTATCCGGATTACACAGAATTTTTTCTAATGAATTTGTTAAAGAAGTGCATGGGACTAAAATTTATAGACGGAATGGACAAAAATCCGGAGTACTCAGAGTCCGGATTGGACAAATTTTACTGTATATACTTGGGGTGATCAAAAAGTTTGCGAACTATCTCTATATTTACAAAACCACAATTCAGACCGGAATGAAAAAATAGCACACATAACGTCATATGCATGTTCTATAAATAGTACATGTAATGGAACGTTCTTCCCTGTGTTTGTGACGTCACAATATGAAAATGATGTTATAAGGTAGATCACTTGTGACAAAAATGGTTGAATCAGTCTTATTCGAGAAACGAACGGCTATAAAGTTAAACATGTATCTTGGAAATTCCTTTGTAGAAATTTATAATAATTTGTATACGGTTTATGAAGACAAAAGACTTGCCAGAAGTTTTGTCATTAATTGGATTGTTTGTTTAAGTGACGGAAGGGAGATGTTTAAAAATGATGATTGTTCTGTTGCCCAGTGAAAGCAAACTGGAAGAGAGGTATGTTTTTTGTTTACCAATTTGATATGAAAGATCGCTTACAGTTATCTAGACTTACAGTTAGAAAAATAGATAAATAGCTTAACAATAATATAATTATCAAATCCCTAGAATGTCATTTGATTTAGACTTTAAACATATCAATAATGATAAAGTGAAGTCACCAATACTTTATACACATGAAATAAGCGACGCTCAAAAACAGAGGACTTGGGATTTGATGGTCACCATGCTCATTCTGCAAAAGGATATCATTATTCACCCATACTATTGCCGAGATTAGGCCATTTCTGAAAAATGGACTATTTTTGTTGGAAAAAAATAACCTGCTTGGTAAGAAATATGAGTCGGAAAAAATTTAAGATTCTGTGACAGAACGCTAAGGAGCATGTCACGTGACTGCCCATATCACGTAATCCTGGCATGGACAGAATGGTTGTTGATGCGCATTAAAATCGGAGAGGACTACTTTCACATATTTTCAACACTGAAACCTTATATCATTTCTTTTTTGGTAGTTATTTAATTAGTTCGCGAACTTTTTTATCACCCCTCGCATCTATACAATTAACTATGAAAAGTGTTGTTCTGTTTTAGCAAAGATGCCAAGAGGCAATCCAGCTGTAAATCGCAAGGCGACAACGGACGCCACAAGATCTGAAAGGAAAACAGCTGTTACAGTGAGGCGTACTCTGTCGTAGGATAAGGAAAGAGACGCGGACCCACCGATGACCTTAAATGCCTTTTCCTCCGCAATTAACTATGAGGAACTGGCAAAACATATCGTGAGGGAACAGGACAGTGTGAGGGCATCCCAGTCTGCAGTCTCGGCTGTCACTCAAGACACAGTGAACACCATCATACCAAGCAATGCCAATCAAACTGCCACGCAAAATCCGGAAGGATCTCAGACTCCAACCAACGCAGCTAAAGAAAGTGGTTCCTCAGTTGCAGTCCCGTCCAGTGTACCTGTCTCCAACGATCAATCCGCCGACGCTTCCAAAGCAACACCTGAAAACTCTGACAATGTTACATGTAACACAGTTTTATTTGTTATTTTTATGCGAGGTGAGTCAGCACACACTATTACCCCTATTACAATACAGATAGTATACCATTAGGGGCAACCTTATCATCAAACATTAAAAGTAAGATTTGGTGTAATGAATTTATTGAGATAAAAATTTGCTTTCTAACAAACCTGAAGACCCTCTTTCCAAAACAATTTAAACTGGCAAAATTGATGTGGAACTCACTCAAAAACAAAAATCTCCCCTAACCATTAACCAATGAACGGATGCATTTTTCACCTTTGCATGCATTTACCTACAAAAGAATCCCAATGATACATGCCACCTTTTTAAGTATTGCCATACTATTAGAGAAAGTGGCAGAATGCATGTGGATGAAGCTTGGAGAAGCTATGACGAAACCTTTCGCAGGTTGAGGGAGTCCTCTCATCTTTCCTGGGAATAACCCATTAATGATCTTAGGTTAAAAGCAGCAGCTATGGGGTGTAAATCCCAACACAAACAAACCAATCAGTTCTATGGAAAAAAGAATCCTTTTCGTACCCAACGTGTGTGTTTCGCATACAACAAAGGAGAGCAATGTAATGCATCCACACGTAGATATGCCCATGTTTGTCAAGAATGTTCATACAAGCATCCCCGAACAAAATGCTGTGTTAAAGATAGGACAAAATCTAATCAATTCCACACCTCTTCCAACCCCAGTAAGACCACTACCCCTTCTGATAATAAATAATCTAATGTTATTTTAATTCTTTGTGCAAGACATCCTGATATCATTTTATATACTATATTTAAAAGTGAAATTGGGTGCCATTCTTTTTAGAAACTGTCTAGGTTTATCGATTTTTGGAATACATGGGATTATACATAATTTTTGTGATATTTGGAGCTCGTTATTAATGAAAATACATTTGATAGCCGTTGATAAATAAGTTTTTAAATCGTTTCAAAAGAATGTAAAAAATCAACCGTGTAACCACCACTACCAGGTGATTTGTTATTTTTCATATTTTGAAGCACTTCTGCTACTTCCTTTTCATTATTGTACCATAATTAGGTGTGATTTCTTTTGTTAAAAGTGTGGGTTTTCTGTACATAACCCACACTTTTCTAATACTCCGCCCATCGAGTCGGGACAAAAGAATTATTTATAAAACGATCATGCATGGTTTTTGACTGAAACAAACATACGGGCTTGTTATACCAAAAGGAGAGTAAAAAGGAGTAAAAAATTTAAATTGTATACGGCATTTTGTGATAAATAACAGTAAAAAACGGACTTTAACACAAGACTTTAATTAATACTTTATTTAAAAGTGAAGAAAAAACCCTTCAGAAATCGGAAGAGGAGGAAACAACTAAGTATTAGACTAGTGTATGTAAATGGACCTAAATTTTCCGGATTGATAAGTTGGGACTAAGGGTACATATAATTATATATCTGTAAGGACTTAAAATATCCGGAATGGAAGGACGTAGGGTTACTGAAATAAACTCACATATCCGAGACCATGCTCGTATAAGTGGTATTATTTCAGATTCCCTATAAATCAAACAAACAATATGGATGTTATTTTGTTCGTTTAATGTGGCGCTTCTGGCCGCGGTGATCAATTTACTGGGGCTACCACAGGGCTGCCCCACAATCAACAATCAATAAAACAAATGTGACGACCCAAATCGGGCGGATCATGCACTGGGTAGGTCACAAGTGCATGAACGTCACCAATGCAATAATCAATCAAATTCAATCAATCAATTATTAATCAATCAGTCAATCAATCAATTCAAATATCAATCAAGTCAATTACTTGTCAATCAATCAATTATTAATCAATCAATCAATTCAAATATCAATCAAGTCAATAAACAATGGAATGAGCGTAAGAATATGTGTTGCACTCGTCCAGTTGCGTTGAGGTGCGACGGAATACGCCACTTGCAAGGGCCATGACTACTCGTGTCTACTACGAGTAATCATGGAACTGCAACCGCCACCAATGGGGTGCCAAGAACCATGGTGACGGCGGCAGTACCTCAACGCAAATGGTCACCGTCGAACAGGGCCTGCTCATTCACCAATAAAAATTTACAGAATAAGTGATTACACAAGTTTTACAAACGGAGCCAATGACGTGTCCGTATAAAACAACGTCTATTTTCTCTAACATTGTTGATACTAAACGACACTGTATTTTTCCGTTGGTTACTTGTATAATTTACCTAAAAGGCTGTCACTCTTTATATGGCTTTTAAATCATTAATACACATCTTACCAAGTTTCCTTGCGTGACAAAGTAATATAGAACTTAGACAAAATATAACTATCTTTGCAAGTGTTGCTTATAGTTGTCTGAAAGGATTCTGTACTGAAACAAACCCAAATGTCATACAGAAATTGGACAAGGAAAAGATACTGTGACCTCTTAGCTTAAAGTACTAAGATACTTATAACAACTTTTAACAATAACAATGTGTGTCCTTATCCCCCCCCCCCCCCCACCGATCCCTTAATATACTTATCTATATAAATTCAAACCCTTCTTTAGTACTTCACAATTTATGAACCAACAATCGATTAGTAATAGGGAAAAAATTAGAATACCAGAAAAGAGTGTAAAAATAGGTGAACACATGGTAATACATTTACTAATGTACAATGTATAAACGAAATGCTTTTGAAAGGCAGCAATTTTCAAAATTATAATAATACAAGTAACCTCGTCCTCCCCTGTTGCATTCTGATGGGAAATGTGTAGTATTTGCTACCTTAATTGAAGTGAGCAAGATTTAATATGTATCCTACAAAAATGACAAATATATTTTTTAAAGTATCCAATACTGTCTAAACCCACCCGCAATTTCTGTTAAAAGGGAGTTGAACCGATCGTCCCATTCAACCTCTCATATAAATCTTCAATTAAAGGAACCGTATCTTATAGATTTATATTGCATCTTGTCAACAGGACAATTTAACTCAGTTAAATAAAACAAAAACAAGAATTGTAAGAATGTTGACCAAAAAAAATGGTTCGAAGAGAATAGTTTTATCTCAGAAAAATGGTAATAGTAATTTATATCAAGCTTACGCCCTTAACGTTAACGTTCATAAACCTTCTGCTTATTCATATCAAATTTTTCTTTTAACTTTTATGATTTTCCAAAGGAAATGTATATGCTGAATTAAATACAAACAATTAAAGCATGTTTTGCCGGGCAAAATTTGACAAAAAAGGCTCTTTAACTTGAAAAATTTATAAAGGAATAATAGACATTTGTGTCATTAAGAGTTATCTCTCTTATCAGTGTATCAATGTACATTAAACCTAGTAAATGTATATTTGGTAATTAAGGTAGATCCTAACTTAAACGAATCTGGCTTAAATTATTTAATGCATGTCTTTGTTATGTTTACTTGAGATTGTTGAGCTTATGGAATTCGGTATATTGTTATATTCATGCGGAATTTAATATTTGCCATCTGCAGGTTTGATTACCTCAAGCTAGGTCATTGTATGCTGACATACAGAGTGATTCACACAATTCTTAAATGCCTTAACGCTAAAAAGGAATTGCTTTTATTTTAATATAAATTTACTTTAGATACATGTATAATTCATTTCAAGATAGCATGATTCTTTATATATTTTTATTTTTAAAATTTGCCAAGAATTTTGGTAAAACTTGATATTTCTAAAATTAGGGTATACTGTCCCAAAGACTGCTTTGTAAAACTTATTTTGATCAATCATGATAAAACATGTGCCTTATCAATTATGTTACCTTACAAACCTTAGATATTATCATATCCAATACAAATCGGCATAATAAAATCATTTAAGAGTTATTATGATTATTAAAAAAATTAAGGAATTTTGTGATGCAGACTCAAGATCAATCTGTTGATTTTTTTGTTTTGGTGCAAAACTACAATATAAAATACTCTACATTAAATTTTGGCAATTGAATTTTGAGGATTATGTACTCTGAAACAGGTTGTAATTCATGACAATAAGCAAGCAAATATATGTCTTTACTTGGCTTTTTAGTTGGTTTATGTTACTTGACACTTCCTTCTACAATGCTTCATATACCATCATTCACAGATGCAAAATAGTTCAGATAAGTTGGTGGGCAATGGACATACCTATGTGTTAATGAAAATGGATTGGTCAATGTACAACAATTTTGAATGATGAAATAAAGTTAAATATCTGAGAATATAGAGTCTGGAGTATGTTGTAGGTGTGTGACATTGAATAGATTACAGATGTGTTACTGTTAAATACTTATTTCGTCATAACTCTCATTTATTACCATTAGCATGTAAGGGCGGAATGTGTCCTAATGTATGACCTTAAATTTTGGTAAGAATTATTTCCCTTCATTTAAATTAATTAAAAGAATTAATTGAAAATATTTTATTTTATTTTATTTATTATTTTTTTCTATTTTTTTTTATTTATCTATTTTTTAATTATTTTTTATTTATTAATTTTTTTTTAATTGTCATTCTATTTCTACTGTTTTCGTACATCTTTCCACCCCAGTATTTAATATCTATTATTTTAATTTTTATTTAAAAGTTTCTTTCCCCCAATGCAATCTTTGTTAATTAAGAACTGCTTAGTTAATGAATTTTGTTTCTCCTGGGCAATGCTTTTTGACAATAAAATGCTTTAATATGTCAGTAATGAGAGTATTACGACATTTAAGGGTAGAGAATGTAGTCCTATTAGAAATTGAAATGATTAATATTTCTATTTAAATGCTTATTTACAAGCTTTTATTTGCATCCCAGTCAATTCTAGGAAGCTAACGCAAACTCAATCTGAGCAGGTTGATTGATTTCTCAACAATTTGTGAAGTTTAGTTTCATTTTTAAAGGACCAGTATGAATCTAAAGACATCCTGAGATAGTAGTAACGGCTTCTTACCCTTATGCGACTCATACGCCTTGTACTAATATAATTTGCTACTTTTTTGTGGCTGAACCCAGCATTTCTATTCTAAGGCATATGAATGATTAATTATTGCTGTTTTACTCTACAATTTATGAAACCAAATTCTACAGCTTCTTGTGCTAGAACCTTTGTCGCCCTGAGACAAAAATCTCATTCAAAAAACTCTAAAATTGTATTTTTTATAGTCATTGACCAGGTGGACAACAACAGTTCCCATGGTTAACCATTAAGTATCCTCAGTTCCAGACACCCCCCCCCCCTTAAAAAAATTGTTAAAATATTCTTCGTGTATGCCTTTATGCATTTTCTTAAAATGTTCCCATAGACAAGCAAACAAATGAAACGATACCAAACTGCAAATGACTCATAACAATGATGATATTCACCAACATCCTTTCGGTACTTTCAGTACTTTGATTACTGCAGAAGTGAAAGTGACGCAATATTCGTGTGAAGGCCATTTAAAGACTATTGAATTGAATAAATACTAATTACCTTCTTCAGGCTTCATAACATTGGAAAACAAAGCTTAAAACGGATAAGTATGCCTGACTTAATATTTTTGCGCTTTAACCCCCCCCCCCCCCCCAAAGCAAAAGCGAATCGGGAATCGTTTACTTTTTACTCCTTAAAAAATTGCTTACATTAAACCATCCCTTGACTACCATATGTTTAATATTGCTGTTATCCATCATTCAAATTATACCATATTGTGTAAATTCAACCGATTATAAAAAATAGTCGACGTTTGATAGTAAAAAATCTCGGGCCAAATCCAAAGTAAAATTTAATTGCACCATCGGCATGTCTTATTTGACTAGAAATCACAAACCATGATAGTTACTCATGAAATCAAACTTATTTCATTACGAAAATTAAAACATTGCAACAATTCAACTTCACAAAATTTTCCATGACCTTACCGTTTTATCGATTTATCGACAAAGGAAGAGGAGGAAACAACTAAGTATTAGACTAGTGTATGTAAACGGAGCTAAATTTTCCGGATTGATAGGTTGGGACTAAGGGTACTTATGTACTTTGACATTAAGTCTGATACAAATTGAAAGAATAATACTTAAACAGAGTTCTAAGCGGGTGTCGACTGTAGTATATAGCTTTTGGAGAAATAAGCAACAAAGCAAAAGAAAATGTGGATAATCTTCACACGTATACCATATTGTCCCACACTTTCGTATTCTTTCTCACGTCAGTCAAACCTGATCACAAAGCTTACTGTTTCCTGATCCCAATCTTAAAAGTTATGAAGTTATTTCGGACTCCAGCTGTTTAAGCATAAGTCGTCCTATCTAAGTTTGTCAGACACACTGTCAAGGTTGTCGAATCGTCGCCTATATCCTTCGCCATCCAAACACTTTGCCGTTAAAGTACCATGTACTTTGTATACGTTCGCAAAAAATCTTAAGGTTACCAAAAGCTGACACAGCTAGTTTAAGGACTCTCATAGGTACGTCAGTCTATGCAAAGCTTTGAGAAATCGATGATGACGTCACAGTAAAACTGTACGAATAAATCTCAGGGAATAAATACTATTTTTTTCATACACTCTTACATACAGTCAATTCTCATAAATATTGTAAACATAATTTAATGAATAACTTAACTTGTCATTATAACACTTTTTGAATGTAGAATTAAAGCCACCTTGATCTTGCTGTACTGACTGAGATGACGTCACAGACTAGTTTAATTGATACTTAGATTAACGTGTTTCCACTCGCACAATTTTAATGGTTCAAATTACAAAAACTGCATTTATTTTCATAAAATATGCTTTAAATTTTCCAAGTTTTGCTAAAAATGTATAAGTCACTACTTAAGATGGAAAACGAAAATAAACAGAAGTGTGTGTCTGTCATCAGAGAAAATCACACTTTTTTGTAAAT
>NW_026919277.1:0-15135 GCF_032062105.1 Saccostrea cuccullata
ACCTCTACAAGAAGGTATGGTCACCATGCACATGTATACACGTGCGTATACGTGCGCTGCAATCTGATTGGCTGAAACTTTAAACAGCTATAACTCCCTTGGTTTTTAACCAAACGGGGTGGGATTTAGAACATAGATAGATGTAATGGACTTTTACAAGAAGGTATGGTCACCATACTTATGTATGCACGTGCGTGCACGTGAAATGAGTAAAATCAAAAATACACTTAAATCAGAGTATTTTTTAATATTTTTGGATTAAATACTTTAATATTTAGTGTATTAAAATATATAGATTGTGTAGACAAGATGAAATGGTCATTACGCACATGCATTCACATGCGCACGCGTGCAATGTTAAAATTTGAATGAACTTGGTACACTTCTGGGTAAACGTTGTTAAAATCTCAAATGCATAGAGTTTGTCTTATTTAATGAAGCTTACAGGGAATATGGCACCAAAAGGGAGTTGGGGAGCTTTTGGGGAACATCTGTAACGGTCCCCGTTACAATTAGCACTAGTTTAATATACAATTTATTAAAGCATTCAGTCCAAAAGTATGAAAAATCACTTTCAAGTGTATTTTTCATTTCACTCGTTCCAAATGCACGCACGTCCGTGCACGTGCATGATGACCATACCTTCTTGTAGGAGTCCCTTACATCTATCTATTTTCTAAATCCCATCCTGTTTGGTTGAAAAATAAGGGAGTTATAGCCATTTCAAGTTTAAGCCAATCAGATTGCAGCACACGTCCATGCGCGTGATTTAATGATTTTTTTTCTATATCATATTGTAGGATGTCCTAATGCATGACAATGTTTTAAATTTCAAAGCATTTCGTCAAAAAACAAAGTAGATATAGCCATTTAAAGTGTCAGCCAATCAGATTTCAGGACGCGGTCATGCGCATGCTTTCATGAAAATTCTTATATATCATGCTGTAGAACTTCATAATGAAGGTTTATGTTAAAAATTTCAAAGGATTATGACAAGAAACAAGAAAGATATTGAGACTTTAGTTTCAGCCAATCAGAGCGAAGCACACGTGCATGCGCGTGCGATCTTGCTATTTTGACCATGTCATCTTGTGCATACTACTAATATATACTTATAAAATGAGTTTCAAAGCATTTCATCAATAATTTCAATAGTTACGTCTGTATCAATTATATTGGACATTTCTCGTGTTGCACGTGCGAGCTCTTGCAAGCACATGTGCATGCACATGCTTTCATGAAAAATCTTATATTACAGGCTGTAGATCTCCCTAATGTATGACTAAGTTCAAAATTTCAAATGATTTTATCAAAAAACAAAAAAGATATTGAGACTTTAGTTGCAGCCAATCAGAGCGAAGCACACGTGCATGCGCGTGCGATCTTGCTATTTTGACCATGTCATCTTGTGCATACTACTAATATATCCTTACATTATAAGTTTCAAAACATTTCGTCACAAAATAGAGAAGTTACGGTTATATCCATTATATATTGGTCATTTTAAGTTTTGCACGTGCGCGCTCTTGCAAGCACGTGCGCGCAAAATGACCTTGATTCCGCAAATCTACATAACATGCCTACTTACCCTAAAAAGGTTTCACCTAAGTCGGATGTGTAGTTTACAAGATCACTCGCGGACAAAATTTTCCCAGGAAGAAAAATAAGAATAAGAATAATAATAATAAGAAACAGAGTAAAAACAATATGTTCCCCAACTTCGTTTGGGGAACATAATAATAATAAGAAACAGAGTAAAAACAATATGTTCCCCAACTTCGTTTGGGGAACATAATTAGGACTGATTATTAGGTTACAGCGATATAAGTCAGAATTTAAAATACAATTATGTCTTAATCTTGTATGAATTACCGGTATGTTCAAAAATCTTTTTCTATAAGAAAGATATTTCTGAGGTTTTACATTACTATTTTGCAGATAGTTTTTAAAAATTTTGATAGAAGTTGCCTCCCTTGTTTTAAGACTAAGGGAATTCCACTTTCTAACAGTATCGGGAATAAATGATTTATTATAGAGTTCTAATCTGTACTTTGGCAAAGAATAATTTAAAGAATTCCGGGTAGTGTATCCTAAAATACTGCCTCTTGTATCAGGCACTAAGTTTTGCAAATCAGTAGGTACTAAATTATTGTGCATTTTAACCATTGTTATTAGTTTTGCCCTATTTCTTCTATATTCCAATGGTTCCCAACCTGTTCCCAAATATAATGAATATCTTGAAGCAATAATTGTAAGTCCAGTAACTATTCTTGCAGCAAATAATTGTACTTTTTCAAGATTCTCAATGTCTGTTTTTGTGCATCCAGACCAAACTTCAACAGCTTAATCAAGTTGTGGTCAAACAAAAGATATATACATCTGGGATAGAATATCTCTTGACACAGTGAATTTTAGTTTTTTAAGAAGCCCGTTTTTTTTGTATGCTTTCTTTATAATGGTATCAATATGATCAGATCATCCTAAGTTGGATGACAGAAGTATCCCAAGATGTTTGTGTTCTGTAAAATATTCCGATTGGCAATTGTCAAAAAATAATTTAGAAAAATGCTGTACATTTTTTTAATTAAAAAACGCTGCTTTGGTTTTCTGTGGGTTAAATTTCAATAACCATTTCTTTGACCATTCATCTAGTATTCTAAGATCATGGTTAAGATTTTGTTCAATATGATTAATATTATCTGAACATTGTTGTAAAAATTATCATCAGCAAATAATCTACAAACAGATATCATATTTTCAGCCACATCATTTTCATTGATTCATACAATAAAAAAACAAGGGACCAAGTACTGAGCCTTGGAAACTCCAGCTTTTACATGTCCTACAGAGGAAAAATGATTTCTATACAAGACTTGTTGTGTTCTTTTGCTTAAATAGCTATCAAACCAATCTAGCATATCACCATTAATTCCATACATGTTTAATTTGTAAATTAACGACGCCGAGTCTAATTCGAGTGCGCATGACTTTGCGCAGCTTTTTAATTTCATGCAGTCATATGTGCGACAGTACACCTTTCGCAAATATTGTGATTTTAATATAAAATTGACATCTGTAACGACTTCTGGTCTCAAAATGTGATTTTACTACACCAACTAGTGCTAATTGTAACGGGGACCGTTACAGATGTTCCCCAAACGCTCCCCAACTCCTTTTTGGTGCCATATTCCCTGTAAGCTTCATTAAAGAAGACAAACTCTGTGCATTTTGACTTTAACAACGTTTTCTCAGAAGGATACCAATTATATTCAAATTTTAGCATTGCATCCGTGCGCATGTGAATGCATGTGCGTTATGATCATATCATCTTGTATACACTATCTACATATTTTAATATACAATATATTAAAGCATTCAGTCCAAAAGTATGAAAAATCACTCTTTCAAGTGTATTTTTCATTTCACTCGTTCCAAATGCACGCACGTGCGTGCACGTGCATGATGACCATACCTTCTTGTAGGAGTCCCTTACATCTATCTATATTCTAAATCCCATCCTGTTTGGTTGAAAAACAAGGGAGTTATAGCCATTTCAAGTTTAAGCCAATCAGGTTGCAGCACACGTGCATGCGTGTGATTTCATGATTTTTTTCTATATCATATTGTAGGATATCCTAATGCATGACAATGTTTTAAATTTCAAAGCATTTCGTCAAAAAACAAAGTAGATATAGCCATTTAAAATTTCAGCCAATCAGATTGCAGCACGCGGGCATGCGCATGCTTTCATGAAAATTCTTATATATCATGCTGTAGATCTTCATAATGTAGGTCTATGTTCAAAATTTCAAAGGATTATGACAAGAAACAAGAAAGATATTGAGACTTTAGTTTCAGCCAATCAGAGAGAAGCGCACGTGCATGCGCGTGAGATCTTACTTTTTTGACCATGTCATTTTGTCTATGCTTCTAATATATACTTATAAAATGAGTTTCAAAGCATTTCATCAATAATTTTAATAGTTACGTCTGTATCAATTATATTGGACATTTCTCGTGTTGCACGTGCGAGCTCTTGCAAGCACATGTGCATGCACATGCTTTCATGAAAAATCTTATATTACAGGCTGTAGATCTCCCTAATGTATGACTATGTTCAAAATTTCAAATGATTTTATCAAAAAACAAAAAAAATATTGAGACTTTAGTTTCAGCCAATCAGAGCGAAGCACACGTGCATGCGCGTGCGATCTTGCTATTTTGACCATGTCATCTTGTGCATACTACTAATATATCCTTACATTATAAGTTTCAAAACATTTCGTCACAAAATAGAGAAGTTACGGTTATATCCATTATATATTTGTCATTTTAAGTTTTGCACGTGCGCGCTCTTGCAAGCACGTGCACGCAAAATGACCTTGATTCCGCAAATCTACATAACATGCCTACTTACCCTAAAAAGGTTTCACCTAAGTCGGATGTGTAGTTTACAAGATCACTCGCGGACAAAATTTTCCCAGGAAGAAAAATAATAATAATAATAAGAAGAATAATAATAAAAAGAAACAGAGTAAAAACAATATGTTCCCCAACTTCGTTTGGGGAACATAACTAGTGCTAATTGTAACGGGAACCGTTACAGATGTTCCCCAAACGCTCCCCAACTCCCTTCTCGTGCCATATTCCCTGTAAGTTTCATTAAAGAAGGCAAAATCTATGCATTTAAGACGGCAACAACGTTTTCCCAAAAGTATACCAAGTATTTCAAATTTAAGCAATGCAGGCGTGCGCATGTGATTGCATGAGCGTAATGACGATATCATCTTGTCTACCCTATTTTACTCATATGCACGTGCACGCACGTGCATGATGACCATATCTTCTTGTAGGAGTCCGTTATGTCTGTCAATGTTCTTAATCCCATCCTGTTTGGTTGAAAAACAAGGGAGTTATAGCCATTTAAAGTTAAAGCCAATCAGATTGCAGCTCACGTGCATGCGCATGTTTCCATGACAATTATTATATATCATATTGTAGGACATCTTAAAGTATGCCTATGTTTTAAATTTCAAAGCATTTTGTAAAAAAACAGGAAAGATATTGAGGTTTTTGTTTCAGCCAATCAGAGCAAAGCGCACGTGCACGCACGTGCATGCATGTGAATGGTGACCATACCATCTTGTAGGAATCCTTTATGTCTATCTAGGTTCTAAATCCCATGCTGTTTGGTTGAAAACCAAGGGAGTTATAGTCATTTAAAGTTTCAACCAATCAGATTGCAGCGCACGTGCATGCGCGTGATTTCATGAAAAATTTTATATATCATATTATAGTACATCCTAATACATGTCTATGATATAAGTTTCAAAGCATTTCATCATAAAACAAAAAAGATATTAAGATTTCTGTTTCAGCCAATCAGAGCAAAGCGCACGTGCATGCGCGTGAGTTCATGCAAATTTGACCATGTCGTCTTATGTACACAACTTATATATGTTTATATAATGAGTTTCAAAACATTTTATCAAAAAATATAAAAGTTACAACCATATTAAATATATCAGTCAGTTTACTTATTGCACGCGCACGCACGTGTACGCGAATGCGCGCAAAATGACCTTCGTTCGGCACATCTACACAACATGCCTACTAACCCTAAAAAGGTTTTAACTTAGTTTGGTGAACAGTTTCTGAGAACACTTCCGGACAAAAAAGTACCGGAGAAGAAATAAGAAGAAAAAAGAATAACTAGTTCTAATTGTAACGGGGACCGTTACAGATGTTCCCCAAACGCTCCCCAACTCCCTATTTGTGCAAATTTCCTTTAAAACTTTTTTTCAATATGCTTAGTATCGCAGGATTTCATAAAAGAATTTTAAAAGCTACAATGATATCAATTTTTTGTCATTTAACGCATTGTTCGCAAACGCACGTGCATGCACATGCAAGGTGATCATGACATGTTGTCTAAACCATTAACATATCTATATTCCAGAAATCAATAAAAAGTCATAAAAATATAAATTTTACCGTTTTTCAAACATATTGATCATTTTACCGATGCGTGTGCGCATGTGCATGCAAGCACGTCCTTGCATTCAATTTTGATAGCAATATCATGTAGGAATCCATAATACCTATTCATATTCTAAACTTCATCCTGTTTTGTTGAGAAACAAGAAAGATATAGGCATGTAAAGTTTCAGCCAATCAGATTGCAGCACACGTGGATTTATGTGCTTTCATGATAATTCTTTTATACCATGCGGTAGATCTTCATAATATGTGACTAAGTTCAAAATTTCAAAGGATTATCACGTAAAACAAGAAAGATATTGAGACTTTAGTTTCAGCCAATCAGAGCAAAGCGCACGTGCATGCGCGTAAGATCTTGCAATTTTGACCATGTCATCTTGTCCATACTACTACTATATTCATGCATTGTGAGTTTCAAAAAATTCCATCAAGAAATAGAAAAGTTACGGCTTCATCCATTATCTTGATAATTAAACACGTTGCACGTGCAAGCTCTTGCCAGCACACGCGCAGGTACGTGCTTTCATGAAAATTATTATATATCATGCTGTAGATCTTCATATTGTGTGACTAAGTTCAAAATTTCAAAGGATTATGACGAAAAACAAGAAAGATATTGAGACTTTAGTTTCAACCAATCAGAGCGAAGCGCACGTGCATGCGCGTGAGATCTTGCTATTTTGACCATGTCAACACGTCTATACTACTAATATATACTTATATTATGAGTATCAAAGCATATAATCAAAAAATAGAAAAGTTACGGCTGTATCTATTATTTTGGTCATTTCACGCGTTGCACGTGCGCGCTCTTGCAAGCACGTGCGCGCAAAATGACCTTCGTTCCGCAAATCTACATAACATGCCTACTGACCCTAAAAAGGTTTCACCTAAGTCGGACGTGTAGTTTACAAGATCATTCGCGGAAAAGATTTTCCCAGGAAGAAGAAAAATAATAATTACAGATGTTCCCCAAACGCTCCCCAACTCCCTTTTGGTGCCTTACTCCCTGTAAGCTTCATTAAATAAGACGAACTCTATGCCTTTTAGACTATAACAATGTTTCCCAAAAGTATATTCAGTATATTCAAATTTATGCATTGCACGCATGCGCATTTGAATGCATGTGCGTAATGACCTTATCATCTTGTCTACACTATTTATATACTAGAAATTACAGCGTTTTATCCAAAAGTATTAAAAAATACGTTTTAATCTAGTGTATTTGTAATTTTACTCATTTCACGTGCACGCACGTGCGTGCATGTGCATGTCGACCATATTTTCTTGTAGGAGTCTGTTATGTTTGTCTATGTTCTAAATCCCATCCTGTTTGGTTGAAAAACGAGGAAGTTATTGCCATTTTAAGTTTAAGCCAATCAGATTGCAGCGCACGTGTATGCGCATGTTTTCATGACAACTGTTATATATCATATTGTAGGACATCCTAATGCATGATTATGTTTAAAATTTTAAAGCATTTCGTCAAAAATTAAAAAAAGATATTGCGATTTTTGTTTCAGCGAATCACAGCAAAGCACACGTGCATGCACGTGCATGCCTGTGCATGACGACCATACCTCCTTGTGGGAGTCCATTATGTTTGTCTATGTTCTAAATCCCATACTGTTTCGTTGAAAAACAAGGGAGTTATAGCCATTTAAAGTTTAAGCCAATCAGATTGCAGCGCACGTGCATGCGCGTGTTTACATGATAATTGTTATATATCATATTGTAGTACATCCTAAAGTATGCCTATATTTTAAATTTCATAGCATTTTGTCAAAAAACAGAAAAGATATTGAGATTTCTGTTTCAGCCAATCAGAGCGAAGCGCACGTGCATGCGCGTGAGTTCGTGCTAATTTGACAGTGTCACATTATCTACACTATGAATATATCCTTATTAAATGAGTTTTAAAATATTTCATCAAAAAATGTTAAAGTTATGGCTATATAAAGTATATCCGACATTTCACTCATTTCACGCGCCCGCACGTGCATGCGTATGCGCGCAAAATAACCTTCGTGTTGCACACCTACACTACACACCTATTAACCCTAAAAAGGTTTTAGCTCAGTTGGGTGAACAGTTTCTGAGAACACTCGCGGACAAAAAAAGTACCGGAGAACAAATAATAATAATAATAAGAAACCGAGTAAAAACAATATGTTCCCAAACTCCGTTTGGGGAACATAATAATAATAACTAGTGCTAATTGTAACGGGAACCGTTACAGATGTTCCCCAAACGCTCCTCAACTCCCTTTTGGTGCCATATTCCCTGTAAGCCTTATTAAACTAGTGCTAATTGTAACGGGGACCGTTACAGATGTTCCCCAAACGCTAGCCAACTCTCTTTTGGTGCCATATTCCCTGTAATCTCTATTAAATAAGAAATACTTTATGGAATTTAGACTTAATGAAAGTCTTCCAGAAAAATACAAAATATATTTAAAAATAGGCATTGCACGCGTGTTCATTTGCGTAACGACCATATTATCTTGTCTACACTATCTAAAATTTTAATATACTTAATATCAAAGCATTTAATCCATAAGTATTAAAAAATACACTCGTTCGAATGTATTTTTAATTTTACTCATTTCGCGTACACGCACGTGCAAGCACGTGCATAATGACTACACCTTCTTTTAGGAGTCCCTTATATTTATCTATGTTCTAAATCCCATCCTGTTTCGTTGAAAAACAAAGGAGTTATAGCCATTTGAATTTTCAGCCAATCAGATTGCAGCACACATACATGCGCGTGATTTCATAAATTTTTATCTGTATCGTATTGAAGGGTATCTAAATGAATGACTATATTTTAAAATTCCAAACATTTCGTCAAAAATCACAGGAGATATAGCCATATAAAGTTTCAGCCAATCAGATTGCAGCACACGTGCATGCGCGTGATTTCATGATTTTTTCCTATATTATATTTTAGGATATCCCAATGCATGACTATGTTTCAAATTTCAATGCATTTCGTCAAAAAACAAAGAAGATATAGCCATTTAAATTTTCAGCCAATCAGATTGCAGCACGCGCGCATGCACATGCTTTCATGGAAATTTTTATATATCGTGCTGTAGATCTTTATAATGTAGGACTATGTTCAAAATTTCAAAAGATTATGACAAGAAACAAGAAAGATATTGAGACTTTAGTTTCAGCCAATCAGAGCAAAGCGCACGTGCATGCGCGTGAGATCTTGCTATTTTGACCATGCCATCTTGTCTATACTACTAATGTATCCTTATATTATGAGTTTCAAAAAAATTCTTCCAAAAAAAGAAAAGTTACAGTAATATCCATTATATTGGTCATTTCTCGTGTTGCACGTGCGCGCTCTTGCAAGCACGTGCGCGCAAAATGACCTTCGTTCGGCAAATCTACATAACATGTCTACTGACCCTAAAAACATTTTACCTTAGTCGGATGTATAGTTTACAAGATCACTCGAGGACAAAATTTTCCCAGGAATAATAATAATAATAATAATAATAATAAGAAACAGAGTAAAAACAATATGTTCCCCAACTTCGTTTGGGGAACATAATAAGACAATATCTGTGCATTTTTGACTTTAACACGTTTTCCCAAAAGGATACCAATTATATTCAAATTTTAACATTGTACGCGTGCCCATGTGAATGCACGTGCTTAATGATCATATAATCTTGTCTACACTTTCTATATACAGTGGACCCTCATTTATCCGGACGCTTTGGTTCCCAGTCCATTTGTCCGGATATGTGAAGCATCCGGATATCTGAATCACCAATTAAACAAGACAACACAACATTTAAAAATTTCGTTCCGATGAAAAATCGTCCGGATACTGAAGTATCCGGATATCTGGCGTCCGGATATCTGAGGGTCCACTGTATTAAAATATACTTTATATGAAAGCATTTAGTCCAAAAGTATTAAAAATCACTTATTCAAGTGTATTTTCAATTTCACTCGTTCCAAATGCACGCATGTGCGTGCACGTGCATGATGACCATACCTTCTTGTAGGAGGCCCTTGTATCTATCTATGTTCTAAATCCCATTCTGTTTGGTTGAAAACCAAGGGAATTATAGCCATTTCAAGTTTCAGCCAATCAGATTGCAGCACACGTGCATCCACGTGCTTTCAAGAATTTTTTTCTAAATCATATTGTAGAATATCCTAGTGCATAACTATGTTTTAAATTTCAAAGCATTTCGTCAAAAATCAAAGGAGATATGGCCATTTAAAGTTTCAGCCAATCAGATTGCAGCACACGTGCATGCGCGTGATTTCTTGAATTTTTTTGTATATCACATTGCAGGATATCCTAATGCATGACTATGTTTTAAATTTAAAAGCATTTCGTCAAAAAACAAAGGAGATATAGCCATTTAAAGTTTCAGCCAATCAGGTTGCAGCACACGTGCATGCGCGTGAATTCTTGAATTTTTTGTATATCATATTGCAGGATATCCTAATGCATGACTATGTTTTAAATTTCAAAGCATTTCGTCAAAAAATATAGGAGATATAGCCATTTAAAGTTTCAGCCAATCAGATTGCAGCGCACGTGCATGCACGTGATTTCATGATTTATTTCTATATTATATTGTAGGATGTCTTAATTCATGACAATGTTTAAAATTTCAAAGCATTTCGTCGAAAAACAAAAGAGATATTGAGATTTTTGTTTCAGCCAATCAGATTGCAGCGCACGTGCATGCGCGTGAGTTCTTGCTAATTTGACAGTGTCATATTATTAACACTATTAATATATCTTTATGTAATGAGTTTCAAAGCATTTCATCAAAAAATGTAAAAGTTATAGCCATCTTAAGTATATCAGTCAATTCACTCATTTCACGCGCACGCACGTGCAGGCGTATGCGCGCAAAATGACCTTCGTTCCGCACACCTACACTACACACCTATTAACCCCAAAAAGGTTTTAGCTCAGTTGGGTGAACAGTTTCTGAGAACACTCGCGGACAAAAAAGTACCGGAGAACAAATAAGAAAAAAAATAATAATAATAATAAGAAACCGAGTAAAAACAATATGTTCCCAAACTCCGTTTGGGGAACATAATAATAATAATAATAACTAGAAAAGAAACTCGTTGCGAGCAACGAGAGGTCTTCCGTCCGATTCTGACCCCCCCTCCCCCTTCGCAAAATCGAGTTGAAAAAGTGATAAAACGTTTTATGGAAACAAAGGAGATTGAACCCGGGTCGCCAGCATGGAAATACAAAGCGCTTACTGTTACGCTATTGGGACCACATCTCTAAATCTACTTGTATATTACTTCTGAAACAATTCATCTGTCTTAGAATAATGAAAGGCGGTCCTATTCATAATTTTGCGTTAAACGCCACGAGTAAATCTTCGCGCCAAACTTGCTCAAGATGATCACATCGGAACTTGTTACTTGAGTTTTAACAGTAATTTTTAGGATAGATAATCTATTTGTGATGAACAGATGATACTGTTTTCTTTCCTTTATTCGATATGTATTCAACTTTTTATTCCATGCAAAACCATATACAGGCATGCCAATGTTATATATTTCTGCACTCTTGTTGCCATTTGTCTACTACTGAGGTCGGCCATGATACATTATTTCGTGCCAAACGTCACAAGTAGTTCTTCACGCTATTCCTTTGAAAAGTTTGATCTATTTAATGGATCTGATAGCTTCAATGAAAATTAGAAATGTATGTTCTTATAACCGGAATTTCGAGCGTAAGAAAGTATATTTATCACATTATACAAATATAATATTGTTTACGGCCAAGTAAAACTAAAGCTGTGAATTCGGTGAGATTTTCCACGAATTTTGTATCCTGTTTACCCCCAAACTGGAGATGAGTTACATGTTCATGAAAAGACTGGAATGTTTCACTGAAAAAAAATTCACTCGCCCTCCGACGGTCAAGGAATCTGATACTCTTCATGTTCAATAACTTGCATTTATTACAAGAATATTTATATTTCCTTTTATAAACAATCTTTTTAAAAGAAATGTTTTTCTTATTTTTGTCTTTTCTATTCATTTAATATGTCATAAGACTGCGAGGTAAAATAAACAGAAGTCAAGTAATACTTCAGAAACATAGTGAATATTAAGTCAGGCAAGTTTCTTGAAAAGCTATTACTTATAACCATGGTTTAGGATAAGTTTTCCCTGGTGCAAAACAAAAGACTGTATTCATCGTATTTCCACTTGTAGTCATGTTGTATTCTACTATGAGATGCAGACAAAAGCAATTTCAATAGAAGTTTGAGGAAACCTCATATAAAAACTATACTCAATGCAACGTAATTGCGATGTAGCAATCTAAAGAATCCTTTACATTTCATAAATCTTTTTGGTAGAAGTTTCGTTCATCTAAAGGCTCAGCTGACCTTCTAGAAACCGACTTGCTTAATGGCGGAGTTTACGGAGACCGCCGCCAGCTTGGACACGCTTCAGATTTTTAATTGCGAATATCTAGTGTGTGGATTGATCAATTCTTAAATAAATTATATATTTGGCCTTTCCAGTAGGATCTTAATTACCATTAATTATATCAAAGAAAAATATTGAAAAACAAAAAAAGTTGAAAATGTGCACATTTTGAATTCATTTCCTGTAGCGACCGGAAGTACTGACGACGCAAACGAAGGCAAAATTGCACATCTATAACTCATGGACTATCATCTCTAACAAGTCTCCAGTTAATATCTTGAGCCGTTTTCGAGAACATTCGAAGACAAAATTGCATTTTAAAATCAGGAAATTGCCCATAACTTGGCACTGGTAGCGAATTTCCAAACAAACGGAATTTTATATAAAATTCATATAATGACCTATAATTCCTGAAATTTTTATTGAAATCCACCGAATAGTTTACGAGAAATCGCCTGCACAAAATTTTGTCTAAAAAAAAAGAATAATAATAAGAAACAATAGAATAACTATAAGGTCTTCCGTGAAGACGGAAGACCTTAATAATAATAAGAAACAGAGTAAAAACAATATGTTCCCAACTTCGTTTGGGGAACATAATAATAAGAAACAGAGTAAAAACAATATGTTCCCCAACTTCGTTTGGGGAACATAATAAGAATTCATTTGACCACTTCTTTATCATTTTGATTGTATATATCAGGCACGGATGCGCACACACAGTTTTGTGGAAAACTATGTACATGCATTCAAACTTTTTACATGATGTTCCCTTGGTCCTCATGAATGAAGTAATTCATTGCAATAGCTTTTTATGCTACCGTAGTGGAAGATTTGGGGGTATATAGTTTTGTCGTGTTCGTCCGTCTGTTTTGTCCGCAAAAACTTTAACCTTGCCCATAATGTTTGATTTAGTGTAGCTATGACTTTCATATTTCACATGTGTATTCCTTGTGACAAGGTCTTTCTTTTGGTACCAACAGATTTGACTTTGACCTTGGAGTTTGACACACTTTTATACAAGGAATCCAAACCTTTTGAACGGTAGATACTAGGGATTTCATACTTCAAATCTGTATTCATTGTGAGAAGACCTTCCATTTGACACCAACAACTTTGACATTTTGAACTTGACCTTGGAGATTTACGTACTTAAAAAAAACCCCTAGCCATAGCCTTTGAACGGTAAGGGATAGGGTTTTCTTACTTCACATATTATGTAATTCATGCGAGAATTACTTTCATTGGATACCGAGACTTTTAACCTTGAACTTGGAGTTTGACCTATTTTTAAACAAAAAACATTGACCATAAATATTGAATGGTTAGGACTTTCATACTTGACATATTTAATCCTTGTGACAAGACCTTTCGTTAGACACCAATAACTTTGATCATTTGACCTTGAAGTTTGATATTCTTTTTAAAAACTTTATCATTGGCTGTAACTTTTGAACAGTTAGGGCTAGGGCTTTCATACTTCATATATGTGATCCTTGTGGCAATACCTTTCTTTGGACACCAAACAATATGAACCTTTGACCTTGACCCTGGAGTTTCACCTACCTTTAAGAAATTTTAACCTTGGCAAGCTTTTGAACAGGTGGTGCTAGGGCTTTCATATTTCACAATTGTATTCCTTGTGAGAAGACCTTACTTTTGGGTATCAATATGGTAAAATTTGCATTTAAGAAAAGTTTAATCTTCGCTATGTTGCCATACGGGGGCATCAGTGTTACACAAACACATCTTGTTTCAAAGTATAAAATATCGTTTTCGATGAATATAATATAATAAATTATAAACGCTATCAAATTTATTTATTTTTCAACGTAATTCACTATCCAAAACTAGTTACACGGGGGTATTTCCTGTATTCGAAAAAAAGTATAATTTTGATTCTAATACACACAGAGCGAAGCAACGTTTACGGAAAAATAAGATATCTACGAAATCATTGAAGATTTGAAATATGGAGTTTAATAAATGTTGTATTTTATTAAATATACATATCTAGTATCATGATACTGTCAATATACCAAGACTTATAACACCCCCTTCCCCTTCTAAAGCTAAAAAAAACCCTAAGACAACACATTTCAGTTAATGTGAAATAATGTAATACCTCCTGCAATTTTATCCTAATATTGACTTAGCATTTCCCCAATGCAATGCACATGTGTGAAAAAAAACAGTTTTTAGTGATGTATTTAAGGTTTGAAAATTCCAATAATTACGGTTATTTTATCAATGAAACAGAGTTCACAGAAAGGTTTAGCTGCTAAGTCCCTCGATATCATGCAGCGTAGGATATTGAATCAGGGTAAATATTGTGAAAATATTTCAGCGATGTTTAATTCAGGATTTCTAAAATTATGGTTTGATTTTTTGTTTGCAATATTTATCGATAATTAGACCTTAATTCTTATAAAAGTAAGTTTATTCCGAGATGGAAAATATATTGGATATATTTGAGGACATATAAATTATTTAATGTAAGGCTTAACATGAAACTGACGTTTTAATCAACTGAATGATCACTGAAAAGGAGACTATACGGCTAAACACTTTCATTCAGTCATCTTTCTGTGAACCTTCGGTTACATTTTATTAAAGTCAATGGCAAAGTTACATCCTGTTCGACAAGTAAAAAAAATAACCTCAAATGGGTCCAGCAATCAAC
>NW_026919278.1:0-15399 GCF_032062105.1 Saccostrea cuccullata
TTGTTGCCCAAGTTATATAACATGATAGACACACATACCTTTATATATAATAGTTTTTAAAAATATGTATGTTTATTTCAGATTGTATGCTATTGATTCTTTGAATGGAGTGTCGAGGGTATTGTATGAGCAGGTGTACCAGTGTTATAACTGTAGTAACCATGGCAACTGTAACAACTCCTTGGCAACCAGCACCAGTATCTCTTCATTCTTCATTGTATCTTGTATTTGTGATCTGGGATGGACAGGTAGATATTAAGAAATATCTGGAAAAATTCCAAGTAATTTTATTTTTTTTGATGTGGAAAGAGAAATGTCTTCAACTAAGAAAATAATGGGAAGTAAAATGAGACTTTCGAGCGGAACTTTTGTGGTCAGTGATGAAAATTTTTATTTAATCGGAATACTGAAGCACTGGATCTATACACAGTTTATTATATTAAATACTATTTGCTAAGCATGAGTACATTTTTTTATGTACTGCATGGTTGTTTTACTATATTGTATTAGAAAAAATACACTGTAAAAAAAGTTAGCACTTGGCTTACTTGAATATTTTAGGTGACTCCTGTGAGATTGATATTGATGGTTGTGCTGGTTCCCCTTGTGATCCCCTCAGTAACTGTACAGACAATCCAGCAGCTGAGCACCAGTCAACAGGAAGGGCATTCAAGTGTGAAAACTGTCCCCAGGGATACCAGATAACAGAAACTTTTAAGTGTTTGGGTATAAAACTTTTCGTTTATCCTTCATTTTGATGTGTAATGGGAGAGGAGAAATATGCGACGGACTAGAATCGTTCATGTCTGCATTTAGTTTCTTTAAAATTACACTTAAAAAAAATTATCTACTTTAATAAAGATTCTGAATTAATTTTGAGTTTATATTTGACTAAATTGTAAAAACATTTAATTGGATTTGATATTTCAGATATTGATGAATGCTCCAACAGTTCTGTGAATGGCTGTGACCAGATTTGTACAAACACAGAGGGAAGTTACTCCTGCTCATGTCATCAAGGATACAGATCAGCAGGGACATTATGTCTAGGTAACTACAAGAATTTGAATAGACAATTTCAAAATAAACATGATGTAAATTCAAGCATTAAAAGCTGTGTACAGTAAATTTACATGTTCAAAATGAGTTTATTTGTTCTTTATGAGACTATCTTAAAAATTGTTTTTGTTTTTCCAGACATAGATGAGTGTACAGAAGGAACCAGTCACTGTCAACAAGGCTGTGTAAACGCTGTAGGTTATTATAATTGTTCCTGTGTTGACGGCTATTCCCTCCAGCCAGACGGACTCTCCTGTGTTGTACAAAGTAAGTCTCCTGTATTATACAAACTCTCCTGTGTTATGCAAAGTAAGTCATCTGTGTTATATAAAGTATCCTGTGTTATACTATTAAGTAAATCTTCTGTGTAATACAAATTTATACAAAATGAGTACAGTACAGGCAACGCGGATCCCGTATTTCCCCCGCCCCGTCGCGGTATAATCACAACGCGGTATTTGGCCAGGTGAGAAAGGTAAACCGTGTTCCCTCCGCGGGAATTTCATCACCTACCTGTCCCCGCCGCGGTTAAATCATCGATCGATTACCGACAATTAGTATCGTAAACAAATGGGAGTTATCTCCCCGAATTGTAATTTGCGAATTTCCCTTTATCAAGAAAATAACGACACTGTATGTTTATTAAAATATGTATTTCATTATGTTCCCCAAACGAAGTTGGGGAACATATTGTTTTTACTCTGTTTCTTATTAAGGTCTTCCGTCTTCACGGAAGACCTTATAGTGATTCTATTGTTTCTTATTATTAAGGTCTTCCGTCTTCACGGAAGACCTTATAGTGATTCTACTGTTTCTTATTATTATTATTATTATTCTTTTTTTTTAGACAAAATTTTGTGCAGGTGATTTCTCGTAAACTATTCGGTGGATTTCAATGAAAATTTCAGGAATTATAGGTCATTATATGAATTTTATATAAAATTAAGTTTGTTGGAAAATTCGGTACCAATGCCAAGTTATTGGCAATTTCCTGATTTTAAAATGCAATTTTGTCTTCGAGTGTTCTCGAAAACGGCTAAAGATATTAACTGGAGACTTGTTAGAGATGATAGACCATGAGTTATAGATGTGCAATTTTGACTTCGTTTGCGTCGTAAGTACTTCCGGTCGCTACAGGAAGTGAATTCAAAATGTACACTTTTTCAACTTTTTTTGTTTTTCAATATTTTTCTTTGATATAATTAATGGTAATTAAGACCCTACTGGAAAGGCCTAATATATAATTTATCTAAGAATTGATCAATCCACACACTAGATATTCGCATTTAAAAATCTGAAGCGTGTCCAAGATGGCGGCGGTCTCGGTAAACTCCGCCATTAAGCAAGTCGGGTTCTAGAAGGTCAGCTGAGCGTTTAGATGAACGAAGCTTCTACCAAAAAGATTTATGAAATGTAAAGGATTCTTTTGATTGCTACATCGCAATTACGTTGCATTGAGTATACTTTTAACATGAGGTTTCCTCAAACTTCTATTGAAATCGCTTTTGTCTGCATCTAAAAGTAGAATACAACATGACTACAAGTGGAAATACGATGTCTTCAGTCTTTTATTTTGCACCAGGGAAAACTTATCCTAAACCATGGTTATAATACTTTTCAAGAAACTTGCCTGACTTAATATTCATGCACTATGTTTCTGAAGTATGACTTGACTTCTGTTTATTTTTCTTTATGCAGGCTTGTGACATATTGAATGAATAGAAAAGACAAAAATAAGAAAAAACATTTTTAAAAGATTGTTTATTAAAGGTTTTATAAATATTCTTGTAATAAATGCAAGTTATTGACATAAATAGTATCAGATTCCTTGACCGTCGGAGGACGAGCGATTTTTTTTTTCAGTGAAACATTCCAGTCTTTTCATGAACGTGTAACTCATCTCCACTTTGGGGGTAAACAGGATACAAAATTCGTGGAAAATCTTACCGAATTCACATCTTTATTGTTACTTGGCCGTATACGAAATTGTATTTGTATAATGTGATAAATATTCTCGTACTTTCTAACACTCGAAATTCTGGTTATAAGAACATACATTTCTAATTTTCATTGAAGCTATCACATCCATTAAATAAATCAAACATCTCAAAGGAATAGCGTTAAGAACTACTTGTGACGTTTGGCACAAAATACTGCATCATGACCCAACTTAGTAGTAGACAAATGGTGACAATAGTGCAGAAATACATAACATTGGCATGCCTGTATATGGAGTTGCGTGGGATAAAAAGTTGAATACATATCGAAAAAAGGAAAGAAAACTGTATCATCTGTTCATCATTAATAGATTATCTATCCTAAAAATCACTGTTAAAATTCAAGTAACAAATTCCGATGTGATCATCTTGACAAAAGTTTGGCAAGCTGGCTGTCATTTTACAATTCCAAACTGAATTTTTTAAAAAATGTAATATATGTTGGAATAAAAAAAAGCAATTTGCGATATTCGAATGTTAAATTTGAAGCGGGTTCCCAAAGGCGTAATGGGTACCGCAATGTATTTTCACGCTGGAGACCCGGATTTGATCCCCCGTGTGTCCAATTTTTAAAATCACTTTTTCAGTTTGATTTTACGTTGTTTTTTTCTGAATCGGACGGAAGACCTCTCGTTGCTCGCAACGAGTTTCGTTTCTAGTTATTATTATTATTCTTTTTTTTTAGACAAAATTTTGTGCAGGCGATTTCTCGTAAACTATTCGGTGGATTTCATTGAAAATTTCAGGAATTATAGGTCATTATATGAATTTTATATAAAATTCTGTTTGTTGGAAAATTCGGTACCAGTGCCAAGTTATGGGCAATTTCCTGATTTTAAAATGCAATTTTGTCTTCGAGTGTTCTCGAAAATGGCTAAAGATATTAACTGGAGACTTATTAGAGATGATAGACCATGACTTATAGATGTGCAATTTTGCCTTTGTTTGTGTCGTCAGTACTTCCGGTCGCTACAGGAAGTGAATTCAAAATGTGCACTTTTTCAACTTTTTTGTTTTTCAATATTTTTCTTTGATATAATTAATGTTAATGGAGACCCTACTGGAAAGGCCTAATATATAATTTATTTTAGAATTGATCAATCCACACACTAGATATTCGCATTTAAAAATCTGAAGCGTGTCCAAGATGGCGGGGCGTCTCCGTGAACTCCGCCATTATGCAAGTCGGGTTCTAGAAGGTCAGCTGAGCGTTTAGATGAATGAAACTTCTACCAAAAAGATTTATGAAATGTAAAGGATTCTTCAGATTGCTACATCGCAATTACGTTGCATTGGGTATTGTTTTAATATGAGTTTTCCTCAAACGTCTATTGAAATTGCTTTTGTCTGCATCTCAATGTAGAATACAACATGACTACAAGTGGAAATACGATGACAACAATCTTTTGTTTTGCACCAGGGAAAACTTATCCTAAACCATGGTTATAAGTAATAGCTTTTCAAGAAACTTGCCTGACTTAATATTCACTATGTTTGAAGTATTACTTGACTTCTGTTTATTTTTCCACGCAGGCTTGTGACATATTAAATGAATAGAAAAGACAAAAATAAGAAAAACATTTTTTAAAAAGATTGTTTATTAAAGGTTATACCGGGTACAAATATTCTTGTAATAAATGCAAGTTATTGAACATAAATAGTATCAGATTCCTTGACCGTCGGAGGGCGAGTGATTTTTTTTTCAGTGAACATTCCAGTCTTTTCATGAACGTGTAACTCATCTCCACTTTGGGGGAAAACAGGATACAAAATTCGTGGAAAACACTTTAGTGTTACTTGGCAGTATACGATATTATATTTGTATAATGTGATAATTAAAATATACAGGTAAACTTCGGTATCTCGACATCGGATATGTCGACAACCTGGGATATGTCGACATCTGTCCGTGGTCCCGGCATTATTTACTATATAAATTATTTGCAAAAACTCTGATATGTCGACCTTGGTAATGTCGGCTACCCCTTTCTAACGCTCGAAATTCCGGTTATAAGAACATACACTTCTAATTTTCATTGAAGCTATCAAATCCATCAAATAGATCAAATATTTCAAAGGAATAGCGTTAAGAACTACTTGTGACGTTTCGCATGAAATAATGTATCGTGACCCGACTTAAGTAGTAGACAAATGGTGACAGAGTGTAGAAATATATAACATTGGCATGCCTGTTTATGGAGTTGCATGGAATAAAAAGTTGAATACATATCGAAAAAAAGAAAGAAAACAGTATCATCTGTTCATCACTAATAGATTATCTACCTAAAAGTTACTGTTAAAACTCAAGTAACAGATTCCGATGTGATCATCTTGAGCAAAGTTTAGCAAGCTGGCTGTCATTTTACAATTCCAAACTGAATTTTAAAAAAAAATGTTATGTATGTTGGAATCAAAATAAGCAATCTCGCGATATTCGAATGTTAAATTTGAAGCGGGTTCCCAAAGGTGTAATGGGTACCGCAATGGATTTTCACGTTGGCGACCCGGGTTCGGTCCCCCGTGTGTCCGATTTTTAAAATCACTTTTTCAGTTTGATTTTACGGGGTTTTTTTCTGAATCGGACGGAAGACCTCTCGTTGCTCGCAACGAATTTCGTTTCTAGTTATTAAGGTCTTCCGACTTCCTTCGGAAGACCTTACTGTTATTCGTCTGTTTTTTATTATTATTATTTTTCTTTTTTCATAGTTAGAGCGAAATCTCAGCTGTGCGTGGACGGATCTAAAAGATTTTTACAGGGATGATGCATCATGAGAATATCTCCAGACGTGTTTTTCCTTTTTTCGAAATTCACCTCCGTTCGCGATTTTGGGGGATTTTTGTTTTTTTTAAAAGGCAATTTGTCCAGCAGTTTTCTCGAGAATGGCTGAAGATATGAAAGTGAAACTCACTGAGGTAATAGAACATCGAACTTCAATCTGAACAACGACCTTTATTTTTCGTCGTCAGCACTTCCTTTCGCAAACGGAAGTGAATTCAAAAAGTCCCATTTTTCAACTTTTTTGTTTTTCGATATTTTTTTTTAGGATTTACAGGGTTTATAGTGTGTCTAATGAGAATTATAAATATGTGTTCCGTGTCTTGATGCGTGCATATATTGAAAATATATGACCGAACCAAACTTTGTCCCACTGTCGGGGGTTCGAATCCCGCCGTGGGCGTTCCCAAATTTTTTCTTTGTTTCTGTCTTTTTTCAATTGCAAATGCCTCTTCTCACTTTTATAACATGTAAAAAAATATTTTGCCGATTTTTAAAAGCAATATTTAAAGATATTTTGAGGTTTACCTGTAATAATCATGATATATGTCGAGAGACTGCTGTAAATGAACGTAAACAAAAAAAATTCTGAAATGGGATGAGGCAGCTTAGATCTCTAACAAAAAGTCGGTCGGAAGACCGCTTGTTGCTCTAGCAACAAGAACGCATCTAGTTATTATGTTCCCCAAACGGAGTTTGGGAACATATTGTTTTTACTCGGTTTCTTATTATTATTATTATTATTATTATTCTTTTTTTTCTTCTTTGTTCTCCGGTACTTTTTTGTCCGCGAGTGTTCTCAGAAACTGTTCATCCAACTGAGCTAAAACCTTTTTAGGGTTAATAGGTGTGTAGTGTAGGTGTGCGGAACGAAAGTTATTTTGCGCGCATACGCATGCACGTACCGGCGCGTGAAATGAGTGAAATGACTGATATACTTTATATAGCCATAACTTTTACATTTTTTGATGAAATACTTTAAAACTCATTATATAAGGATACATTAATAGTGTAGATAAGATGACATGATCAAATTAGCACGAACTCACGCGCATGCACGTGCGCTTCGCTCTGATTGGCTGAAACAAAAATCTCAATATCTTTTTTGCTTTTCAACGAAATGCTTTGAAATTTTAAACATAGTCATGCATGAGGATATACTATAATATGATATATAAGATTTTCACGAAAACACGCGCATGCACGTGCGCTGCAATCTGATTGGCTAAAAGTTTAAATGGCTATAACTCCCTTGTTTTTCAACCAAACAGGATGGGATTTAGAACATAGACAGACGTAATAGACTCCTACAAGAGGGTATGGTCATCATGCACATGCATGCACGTGTTTGCACGTGTACTTTGCTCTGATTGGCTGAAACAAAAATCTCAATATCTTTTTTGTTTTTAGACGAAATGCTTTGATATTTTAAACATAGGCATGCATTAAGATATCATACAATACGATATATAATATTTTTCATGAAATCACGTGCATGCACGTGCGCTGCAATCTGATTGGCTTAAACTTTAAATGGTTATAACTTCAATAGTATTCAACTAAACAGGATGGGATTTAGAACATAAATAGACACAATGAACTCATACAAGATGGTATGGTCATTACGCACATGCATGCATGTGCGTGCATGTGAAATGAGTAAAATTAATAATACACTTAAATGAGCGTATTTTTAATACTTTTGGATTAAATGCTTAAATATTGAGTATATTTTAATACATTCAAAGTGTAGACAAGATGATATGGTCATTACGCACATGCGCTCGCGTGCAATGCTAAAATTGAAATATACTTGGTATACTTCTGGGAAAACGTTGTTAAAGACTAAAATACGTAGAGTTTGTCTTATTTAATGAGGCTTACATGGAATATGGCACCAAAAGGGAGTTGGGGAGCGTTTGGGGAACATCTGTAACGGTCCCCGTTACAATTAGCCCTAGTTATTATTTTTCTTCTTCCTGGGTACTTATTTGTCCGGGAGTGATCTTGTAAACTACACATCCGACTTAGGTAAAACCTTTTTAGGGTTAGTAGGCATGTTATGTAGATTTGCGGAATGAAGGTCATTTTGCGCGCACGTGCTTGCAAGAGCGTGCACGTGCAACGTGAAATGACCGATTTAATTGATATAGGCGTAACTTTTTACATTTTTGATGAAATGCTTTGAATCTCATAATATAAGGATATAATAGTAGCATAGACAATATGACATGGTCAAAATCGCAAGATCTCACGCGCATGCACGTGCACTTCGCTCTGATTGGCTGAAACTAAAGTCTCTATATCTTTCTTGTTTTTTGACGAAATCCCTTGAAATTTTGAACATAGCCATACATTAGGATATCCTACAACATGATATATAGCAATTATCATGAAAACACGTGCATGGACGTGCGCTGCAATCTGATTGGCTTAAACTTTAAATAGCTATAACTCCCTTGATTTTCAACCAAACAGGATGGGATTTGGAACATAGATAGATATAATGGATTTCTACAAGAAGGTATGGTCACCATGCACATGCATACACACGCGTGTACATGTGCTGCAATCTGATTGGCTGAAACTTTAAACAGCTATAACTCCCTTGGTTTACAAACGAACGGGGTGGGATTTAGAATATAGATAGATGTAATGGACTTCTACAAGAAGGTATTGTCACCATGCTCATGTATGCACGTGCGTGCACGTGAAATGAGTAAAATAAAAAATACACTTGAATGAGCGTATTTTTTAATACTTTTGGATTAAATACTTTAATATTTAGTATATTAAAATTTATAGATTCTGTAGACAATATGATATGGTCATTATGCACATGCATTCACACGCGCACGCGTGCAATGCTAAGATTTGAATGAACTTGGTACACTTCTGGGTAAACGTTGTTAAAGTCTCAAATGCATAGAGTTTGTCCTATTTAATGAAGCTTACAGGGGATATGGCACCAAAAGGGAGTTGGGGAGCGTTTGGGGAACATCTGTAACGGTCCCCGTTACAATTAGCACTAGTTTATTTTGCTTTGATGAATAGAAATTAAACTAAGAAAAAAAATATATGTATTTTTGTTTCTAAAATTATATATCAATATTTGAATAAGAATTAAAAAAAATATTCAATTGGTTATTTTTTTGCATTATTGAGAGTCTAACAAGAATCAAAATTAGATACTAGAAATATTAGTTGTTTTTTTTTTTTTTTTTTTTTAATTTATTCGTATTAAATGCGAACTTTAATACTGCTGAACTCAGACAGTCTGAGTTTCGAATCGATAAACGATTTTCATGCAGCATTCATTTGAAAAAAAAATTACAATTAATTTTTGAAAAAATGTACATCCTCATATTGTTTATATTCTATTTCCAAATTTAGAATACTTAATTTAATTAATTTCGCTTTATTGTATAAATGTGCAGGCATTTTTCTTAAAGTGTCAAATACCGGGAAACATTTGATGGCGAGAGTTTGCAGTTACATGTATTAGGCACGTCAACTTAAATTTTCTTTGTGCAAGATATCAAGAAAAAAATCTTTTCTTTTTTTTCTTATTGTTTATGGTTTTTCCCCCAAATTTAGAACACTTTTTAAAAATTTATTTCGCTCTATATACCGGGTAATTGTGCAGGCATTTTTCTCAAAGTGTCAAATTACCGGAAAGCATGAATTTTATTTCGATGAGAGTTCACTTTGCAGTTACATGTGAACTTTATACGATATCAAGAAAAAATATCGCTTCTTCACCTTCATATTTACATGTGTCTTTGTAAACAATATGTCTTTCTTTTAATTTTAATTTTTGTCCATTTTCATGTGCAATAAGCCAATAAGTGCAGGTACGGTGATAAACTTCACATAACAAATTAAATTAAAGAAGGGGGTGTAATACACTTAAGTTTTTAATAATATTAAATGAATAAAATAATCCAATAGTTAATACTTTCGATTTCTTTGACAAATTCTGTTTCTTTGTGTATTAAAGACCCAATTTTTTTACCGTACGGTTACCTGAGGAGGGGGAGTGGTCCAAGTAACAGTGGTGTTATTTACCTGGAGACCCCCAATACCCAAGATGTCAAAAATCCTTGTATACGTAGCAGTACACAGGAAGTCTTGTCTTTGGTAACCAGGGTCAACATTTTGTGTTTTGTGTTTAAATTTGAGTGAAACTACTTGAAATGATTTAAATATTTCTATATAAAATTTATTTATAGATACTTTCAGCGATATCTTATGAGGAAAAAAAATTATTTAAAAAATATCGTTTTTATGTCTAAAAAAAAATTGTAAAATCAAAGAAAAGAACACAGAGCAAAACTACAAAGTAAACATATCTTTTTTAATTAAACTTGTGTAAATATCAAAATTTAAAAAAAAAAAAAATATTCCATTCATAGGCCTATCCGTCACGTGAACCTACTCAATGTACCGCGATAGGAATATTGCTTACATTCTGACCAACAATAGCGTCGAAAATATTCACCATTTCCGGGTGTTCGTGTGTTTAAAAATTTTTACTGTTTGCAAGATTTCTTTTATACTTTTAAGAATTGAACTTTGGCTTATATATATATATAGTATTTTATTTCGAATAGGGTATTGACAGACGTTAGGAAAATCGAACTAAAAGTTACAATCTCGAAACCCATGTTTCTGACATTTCAGAACTTTATACAACGGAATATGGTGTAGATTGTATTCATATATACATAGATAAGACAAGGGATGAAGAAATTTTTTATCCATGCTTGTGCTAAATATATTTCTTATTTATCATATTCGAATTTGTTATAATTTTAATCGGCAAATAGCATTTCTGTGCACGTACCGTCTAAATTCTACAGAAGATATCTTGGGCGACATATCGCCTAGAATACGATACAGTCGTTGAGCATATTGAGATTGAAAGAAAATATTTTTTGAAGTCATTTTTTAGTTATCTACTCTAAATTATTTTTAAAATAAAATTTAACTACGATTCTTTTTTAACCCCCGTGTATACAAGGCGGGTACATGAAAGTGTTTGACGCGTGACCAGGCAATCGTTTTCAAAACACACAAACTCAGACTATCGAGTAGCACGGATAGCTGGCCTGTCAATCAAATCAGAAGCTATTGTTTTTTTAATGATTGACAGGCGGTAAATTATTGATCTTGAGTCAGGTAGATTTTGGGGGCGTTAACATAAAATTGGGTGTTTAAGTATTAGCCGCGATCATTTCCTGTGTATAGGGATTAGCAGTCCCAGCACAGGAAACGGCATGCCCTGGGGCTTTCACACCTCTCCTAGAGTACCTGGAGTAACTCTCTCTGAATGTGCACGTCGTTGTCTAGCATTTCAACACAGCATTTGATTCAATGTTTCATTAATTATTTCATCGATATCATTTTCAAATGAGATAACAGCCTGGAAATTTTAGTCAATATATTGTTGTTTTTTAACTGAGTGTAAAAAAACAAACAACCAAACTGTAAAAGCAAATGAATAATTAAAGTACAGCTGTATTTGAAATTAATTAAATCAAAAAATGATTCATTACCATTTGATTTGTAGCGTGTCTGTTTAAACCTGTACAGTTAGTAGATTGAGAGAGAGAAAACATTACAATATCAACTTGAGGCACATGCACGACCGTTTTTCCTTGTTTTGATCTGTATAAATATTATTGATTTCTCAAGTCTATCGAATGAAACTAAACTAAACATGATATAATTTCAATGGAATTGCTAATGGATCAGATTTTGTAAAATTCCATAATAATCGTTGCCGTGAACAGATACATGTACATGTAGATCTTGCTGTCGCTGATTTATCAGTTTATTGACCATTTATGGATTTTGTCGAATTACATGTAATATGCGAGTTTAAGGAAAACACAGGAACAGTTATAGCTAAACACCCAATATTTAACTAAACTAACAGCTTGATATGATTGTTTCCAAGACATTTATTAATCTTATTCACCATTGTTCGTCAGTGTTTCTTCATGATGTAAGATTATGTAATGTGGAGGTATTACAGGTATCTCATTAAGGGTATAGACCAGTTACACAGAGACCTGAAAACTTGAAGCATGACAACTTGCTGATTAAAATAAGTTTAATAATTTCTGTGCCGTTTGTTCAAATTATTTTAGGGCCCATATTAAACGGCTGATAGAAGTGTCAGCCTTTCCGATACGTGAAATTTGTTCATCATTTTCATAGACATGACTTTCATAATTTCCAAAAAGAGCAGAAAATAGAACTACAGTAAAATATTAGCTATGAAATAATTGATATTCTGAATAGAATGACTTATAATCCCCCAGCCCCCCCCCCCCCCAAATAAAATCATGTCGATATTTAGTTCATAATCTTACAAATTAGCGCATAATAATGGAGCAACGTATTCCTACGTATTGCTTTTTAAAAAAATTATTTTGATTGTTATTATGTATCTCTATCTATCATTGTTTTTCATGCTTTTATTTATAACAGATATGTGCACTATATAAAAGGCATTTTTAAAATGAAACCGAAGGCTGTGATAGAACCTCGCAGATGAATAAACACACATAGCTACATGTAACTGCAACTGCACAAGCTAATCGTGAATACTGGATTACGGTGCATATAAAAAGTATCGATATGACATTCTTTAAATTCTAAAATTAATATTATTTATTTAGCAATTTGAAGATCATTTGTGATGAGATTATTGATTTTATAAATAAATATGATTTTATAAATAAACATATTCGATAAATTATGATACATGTACTATATGTCATCCAATAAGACTGTTAACAGATGCGTTTGAGAATTAATTAATTAATTTGATAAAGCTTAAAAATGATTTTTTTTTTTAAATCCATCTAATGGTATTCATAAAATTAATGTGGTCGTAATCTTAAATGGCTACTCTCCCCCCCCCCCCCTCTTTCGACACGATTAAAAATCAACAAGACTGTACAGGTAACAACATCTAAGCTGAAGAATAACGGTAGCTGGCCCCGCCGCGGTGTAAACACGGTCTCAGGTAGCACCGCGATCAAAACCCGCGACGGTGTAACGCGGAAAGGATTAACACACCGCGGAGGGGACGCGGTCTGATACGGGATCCGCATTGCCTGTACTGTATATTGTATTATACAAAGTAATTATCTTGTTTAATATAAAGTAAGTGTCCCTTTTTCTACAAAGGAAGTATTGTATTATATAAAGGAAGTTTAGTAAGAGAATAAAAGTAAGAGATTAGAAGTGATTGTAAAATCCAAAATTCTGAAAGGAACATTTAAGTAGAAAATATTCATGTAACATATATTTTCTTTTATTTTACAATACAGGTCCACAACAGTCCTGTAACAGTTTGAACTGTAGTCAAGGATGTTCTGTCAACAGCACGGGTTCTCCATATTGTTTCTGTAACCAAGGTTACAGTCTGTTACCAGATGGAGAAAATTGTACTGGTGAGTCAAATTTTGAAGAAGAAGAAAATGTCAGTTTTCAGTTACTGTAGGGTGAATTCACCATGCATCGGACACCCTTGTACTTCAACAAGTTCTAGTGATATCGCTACCGACAGAAAATTATCAAAATGGAGTTTAACATTTAGTACGTGAAAAAAATATACATTTGGACACAATTATATGCCTTTTATTGAGAAAATATCCTCAAAAATTGAGTTTTTAAAAATAACTCGGAATTCACCATGGATCGGATATTATTTACCATGCATCGGACAGACGGTATTTGCATACTTGCCAACCTCCAGCATGTAAAAATCTGGTCATGACCAGATTTGGAAAGTAAAAAATCTGGTCATAACGCGTAACCACATTCACGACATATTTACCATGATTAAATTTTATACATAATTAAATATATACAAAGTATTTATGCATTGAGAATTCTTTTATTGAAAAAGGCTTTTATTTACAATGACAAAAAATTCATACATAATTTGATTAAATTTACATGTTAAAAAAGAGAACTGAAGGTTTCATATTTCAGTATTGACCTGAAGTAAGTGTGCATTTTTTTAAAAAGCCTTTTCAGTTTCTGCTAAATTTGAAAGTATACCAATTTTAGTTTTGAAGTTATTTTTTCTCTCTCTTAATTAATTAACTACCATAATATGTATATATGAAATGTGAAGTTAGGCCTACACTGTCTTCGATCACCTTATTTTATCTAGAATGAAAGTTTTTTTCCCCAAGATTCCTTGATATGTACATAAATATTGTTTCTCTTTTTCTTGGTTCAATCAGAGACATGTGTTTGATTCAATTTGTTCCTGCTGGCCCTGATAACGATCTAGTTCTATCGGAGGCCATTTTAATAGACTTCAAACATTGATTTGTCAAAACAACACCAAGTTAATTGTTTACACCTGCACTGATAATTAATCCATCGGCATTGTTTACGTAGATCTAAGCTTGGGTTGTAACTGGAAGTTAAAAGTGCAACCTAATTTATGAACCAAATCCGGAAATCGGGAGATTTTCGGGTTGGTCGGCAAAAATCGGGTGAAAAGCATGACCCGCCGGATCATAAAAAATAATCGGGTTATGGGTTGAAAAATCGGGTGTGACCCGACGAAATCGGGTGAGTTGGCAACTATGTATTTGGACCGAAAAAATATCATACCCTTATCACAATGCTTTAAATTCCTTGATATGGATATATTTTTATTTTTATCTAAGAAATATTAACCCTCTTAAATTTAATTGACGATATCGTTGCAAAAATGTAGAACGATTCGAGATACCTCACTTTGCCTTAGAAATGCTTTAAAATGCTTGTAATGCGGTAATTCGCGCCATTTTCTCATGGTTTATCATACCCTGGTTTGTAGAAATAAATTGAGTCAAGTTCTAGATGTCATATATCGATAATTTGTATTTTGACTGAAAATATAGAGTTTTTATTTTCTATTTCCGCAAAAAACAGCTGTCAGTTGGGTTCTGTATAAAAATGGTAGTGCTTATACCTTTGCATCGGAAAGTGTCTGATGCATGGTTAATTTGTGTCCGATGTACGGAGAAATGAACATACTAGTAAAAACCAGCTCTAGAAAAAAGTATATGAACACTGAAGAGAAATTTCTTTAAAATTTATGTAAAATTGCCAATCTTTGACAAAATTCACCGAAGTCTGACCCGTTCCGTTGAAGTCGAATTTAAAGAACGATAACTCTAAAAATTGTGAAATTATAAATTTCTGGTTATTCCGCTTTGATGATGTAAAATATGACGTAGCTTCAAGGCCATTATCGGGGTATTTTTATCACAGCATGATAATAACAATTGGTATCATTAAAAAATTTAAATCTTCATCTTTAAGACAGAAACAAATAAATACACGGAAATCTTAAGTTGAAAGAGAGTTTATTGCCTAAATTTGTCCGAAGCAAGGTATGTGTCCGATGCATGGTGAACTCACCCTATGTGTTGTCAAAAAAAGCGGGCTTCATATTTTAGCAGCTTTGATGCTGATAAGAATTTTCTAATTATTGAATACTGCTAAGAAATCATTTACTAATAAATACAAGGCGCAGCCATTTGT
>NW_026919279.1:0-150486 GCF_032062105.1 Saccostrea cuccullata
TAAGTTTTTCAGCACCGACTAAGATTGTCAGCACTTTTCTAAGTTTATCAGTACCGACAGTAAAAAGGTCAGTAATTATCTAAGTTTTACAGTAACGACAGCACATTGTCAGTAATTTTCTAAGTTTGTCAGTAAAAAATGGGAATGTCAGTACGTTTTTGACTTAGTAGTGATAGAAAGTTATTATTTTTGAGAGGTTATGGATATTGTCAAGATTTACACTTCTTGAAAAATTGCCTGCTGTTATTTTCATGTTATATTCTGTGCTAGAAGCGTTCCAAAATAACGAGAAAAACAAATTAATTTGACAACAAATGGTACATAACTTTTGAAACGTCAGATGTTCTAAGAAGGCTGCAAATACATTGTCGGTTTGGAATATTTCATCTTCACCTCGACTGAATTTGTCGGTGAAATGAATTGAAAGCGTGAACAGTGCGACATTTAAGTCCGGACACGACAAAGTCCGGACTTTTAGGTACCCTTTCGAAAAGACATAATTAAAAAATTTTCCTGAAGTTTGGTGGAATTTTTTATTCTCATCTCATCATGTCAATTTCAACTTCCACAATGTTGTAGTTTTCGTATAAACTTCTTCCAAAACTAAAAATCCCATGGGAGAATGGGGGGATTTTTCATCCCACCTGAAATCCCACCAAAATCCCACGGGAGAAAAAAAACTGTGAGGGATTTTTCCTCCCATGGGATTTTTTATCCCATAATTGAAGAAATAGGATTAAAAATCCCATATTAGCCATTCATAGGATTTAAAGTCCTATAAAGTGTAATTTGTGAATTTTTATCCCATAGGATAAAAAATACCTTACTATAATGTGTACTGAAGCGAATGCTTCGTTAGATCACAGTTTACTACATTAATTAGGTCATTCTTTAGCATCGTCATTGGCGTTGTGGTAAACTTTTCACATTTTCATTTTAACTGATGTGAAAATATTTAGTCCTATTGAAATATTTATTTTATATTTTATTAATTTAAGAATATTTATTTCTATTGAAATCAATTAGCCATAATTACTTATATCCTTTGATCTGCCACAAACTTGAAAAAAATAATATCCACTCCCCTTGAATCCATCACTTATGTTTAGATCATGATCACAAATGACATATAAGGTAAATGTTTGAAATCAATAACCCATAATCACTAATATCCTTTGATCCCCCACAAACTTAAAAAAAATGATATCCACTCCCCTTGGATCCACCACTTGAAAATTTAGATCATTATCACGCATGACAAATAAGTTAAGTGGTTGAAATCAATTAGACAAAATCATTAATATCCTTTGATCTGCCACAAACTAAAAAAACAAAAATATCCGCTCCCCTTGGATCCACCACTTGTAAGTTTAGATCATGATCACACATGACACATATACACTGTAAGATAAATGGTTGAAATCAATTAGCCATAATCATTATCCTTTCATACGTCAAATTTTTTTTTTTTAATATAATATCCACTCCCCTTGGATCCACCACTTATGAATTTAGATCATGATTACACATGACACATTATCTGAAATGTTTGAATCAAATAGCCATAATCATTAATATCCTTTGATCTGCCACAATTTTTTAAAGGAAGATAATATCCACTCCTCTTGAATCCACCACATGTTAGTTTAGATCATGATCACACATGACATAAAAGCCAAATGGTTGAAATCAAATTTAAATTTACACTAACTGAGAATGCTTCCATATAAATATGACCAATCATGGCTTTGCTGTTCTCAAGAAGAAGATTTTTAAAGATTTTTCCTGTATATTCCTGTGTAAAATTTTGATCATCCATGGTGGGCTGGCCCTGCCCTACACCCTATCTATCTATACTTCGATCCATATAAATATGACCAATCATGGCCTTGCTGTTCTCAAGAAGAAGATTTTTCCTATATATTCTTATGTAAAACTTTGATCATCCATTGTGGCCCCGCCCTACCCACGGGGTCATGATTTAAACAAACTTGAATCTACACTACCTGAGGATGCTTCCACATAAGTTTCATCTTTCCTGGCCCAGTGGTTCTTGAGAAGAAGATTTTTGAAAGATGCCATTAATTTTTCAGTAATTTTCCATTTATCTCCCCTTGGAATGGGGTATGGCCCTTCATTTGAACAACTTGAATCCCCTTTACCCAAGGATACTTTGTGGCAAGTTTGGTTGAAGAGTCAAAAATGTGAAAATTTTACAGACAGACGAACAGCTAGGCAGATGGACGCCGGACAAAATATGATCAGAAAAGCTCACTTGAGCTTTCGGCTCAGGTGAGCTGAAAATATTGCAACCCATTGCCTTTGGTATCCATCATCATATCTTTGGATCTTGTTCACCCATCTGCTCTATATGTCATCATTATTTTTTTTATCATTAAGTTAGATATTATCATGAATGAATTTAGATATAAGAATGAAATTTAATTGCATCTATATTCTGCTCTTAATAAAAATTAAACTAGGGGTACTGTGAGCAATGGGCTCACTAAATGATATCCCCTGATGAATATAATGGCAAAGTCCATGTTTTGGTATGGGAAACCCAAAATATGTGTGGGATCAAAAAATAAAATAGGGGGTCACAATGGCAATATATATATGTAATAAAGATTCTGTGAAAGTCTCATCAAATTTCATTCAGTTGTATGAGACTCAAAGGAGTTGTGGAGAAGAGATGGGTACACCAAAGCATAACAGACAGATGGACGGATAACTGGATTAATGTATTCCCTCCTGCATTTAAAGCGGGGGTATAATAACTTCTAAAACGTCAGGAAGATAAACAAAGCAGGGAGTGCCAGGGACAATGAACAAGATGAAATAAGACAACATTTTAATACATGTACTAGGCCCCGACTATTTACTACTGATGACTGTTTTTTAAGTCCCTCCCTATCACATCGCAGCAGCTCGACTGTTAAATTTATATTTGATAACAAAATAATTAATTAAAGCTTACATTACTTACATCAAATACAATATACATGTAGTCTGATAATGGTGATATGTCAAATAATAACAAATAATTTCCCTGTGATCCATCACAGACCTATAGTCTTTGTCAAATACCTACTATTTATATTACCTTAAAGATTTGAAAGTATTATCATGACCATGAAGAATACATGAGCCATATATTTCAGTTGAAAAAAACAGGAAAAAGGGTTTCTCTGATCATTTTGGTATGCATACCTGGAAAACCTACTTTGATGTTTAACAAGTGTTAATATTTGGAAATAATCAAAAGTTCTTTGTACACTGTATTTCTAATTCAGAGAAAAAGAGGTTCTGGTATTAAGAAAACTAAATTTTCATCGTGCATGGTGCAGTCAGGCGATATTGATCTGTTACCTAAATTGACCCATATCACTTATTTTATTTTATGAGAAGTAGTTCACTGTGACCTACTTTTGAAATTTTATAATTTTAGAAATATTTTAGGTATTAATTGGCTTAAAATCGTTAAACGTAGTTTGTGTATCTTGGATTCTCAGATAATGGCAAGTGATAAGTTAGCCAGCATGACCTACTGTCATGTACTAATTGGCTTAGAGTCATTCCAGATCTTGGGTTCTTAGTGTGTTTCATTTAAAATGTAGGTCATTATGACCTACCTTTAGACTTTCAAGGCTTTATCTATATATACAGGATATTTAGGAGGCTTCAAATAGAGATGATAGGTTGTACAATATATCAGAAGAGCAATTCAAGTCCCTTGGTCCTATTGTTTTTCTATAACATTCATTGATTGACTTGTATTGTGAATTAGGTGTGGAAAGAAATTGAAACCTAAATACAATTCAAGTATCATGGTACATCATTGTATAAGTTTAATGTTATTGAACAAATGACTCATACAAAAGGTAATTACATGATTTTTTTCCTATTATGTGCTAAGACGTGGGATATTTAATCCTAACTTCAAGATGTGGGATATTTATTCCCATATTCTGCATTTAGTGGGAGTTTTTGTCCTGTAGGAGAAATAATCCCATTTTTGCATCAACCATAGGATTTTTTGTCCCACATGGGACAAATTATCCCATAGTATTATTTCTCCCGTGGGATTTTGGTGGGATTTCAGGTGGGATGAAAAATCCCCCCATTCTCCCATGGGATTTTAAGTTTTGAGAGAAGTTTATAAGAAAACTACAACATTGTGCAAGTTGAAATTGATATGTTGAGATGAGAAATAAAAAATCCCATCAAACTTCAGGAAAATTTTTAAATTATGTCTTTTCGAAGGGGTACCTAAAAGTCCGGACTTTGTCGTGTCCGGACTTAAATGTCGCACTGTTCATGATTTCTATACATCATGCTTGTATCTTTATGTCGTTTCTGCTGAATGGTCAGAGTTGTCGTCTGTTAGACATCTATTTTATAGATATAAAATTAAGGCTAATAAGCTTCAAACTAGATAGAACCGTCTTTATTGAAAACCGTCGCAAGTTGAAATGATATGAAATAATTTTTTAGTAGCATCTCCTAACTTTTCGACATTGATTTATTGTAATTTCTAGCTGCAGGTTTGTAACGTACCCAGGCGGGTGGCTACGAATTTAATACTCAACAATTAATTAGATAGTATATGCGTGGAAATTTCAGATTATGAAAAATAGTTATTTAACCTTATTAACTTTCTATAGCAAACATTTTAAATGAAGTATAATAATATATATATATATACTGTAAATCACTTTTTATTCGCGAGAACTTTATTTTCACGTAATTACGCGAGAGAGTGAGTACGCGAAAATTTCATCCTCGCGTATAATAGTATTCCTTAAGATTATACAGAGAAATATTAACAAGTCGTGAAAATTATGTCTTGCTTTTAAAGAGTCAATGACTATCTCGCGAAAATAAGGCGTCGCGAAAATTAAGTGATCCACAGTATAAAGACCACATGTTTTTTGGATCCTCGTCCTCTAATGTGGTAATGTGTGACGATTAACAAGAGAAAGAGAAAAACGCATGTCCATGGATTAGGTTTCAGCAAGTATTTATAAACTAAGCAGTAGTTAATATAAGTAATAAAATTTACACAAAACCTGGATGTCTTGTGTTATTTCTTTGAATTGGTAAGTAAACAAATATAAAAAAAGAGGGTTTTACTTTTATTAGCATACTGGCAATGACTGGCATTCAAATAAAATATTATACCAAGGATATATGTAGAGCTATGGAATTTTCAGACAATTTTTATGTCAAACTTACTATGGATTCTAGTTCCCAAAATCGTTCGTGCATCAAGCTCTACAAACTGAAGAGTGGTGAATTTCGCTTGTAAATATACTATTTTGGGCGGATCTGGTAAAGCACCAATGACGTAGAACACAACTTAACGTCACGATTTGTAACTTCTCCAAACCGGGAACAGTGCAGCCCAAGTGTACACAAGAAGCTCTTCAGTCACCAAGAGTAAAGGTCTGTATTGTGGGAACCGGGGTTGACGCGTTTGAAGTTTGGATGGATTGTTCTGGAGTTTAAGATGATGTTTGAGTATCTTTTGTGTCTGTCGGAATATACTCAGGATCCCTAGAGAACGTAGTCTTTAGTGAATAGTAACATACATCCAGAAATGTCAGCTGCTCGTGTCTGATGATGCCATGTGGAATCCAGAGAAACTTTCGGGAAAACGCACCTATTCTCTTTCATTGGCTTCTGCATTTGTTCTCTAGAGAAGAGATCCGACGAAATCGTCCTTTCAGGAACTAGGGGCACCAAAGAAGAAATGTCGCGGATCATTTGCCAGATTCGAGGAGGCAAGAGAGAGCTCCGACCTCTCAGTTTGATGGAGAACAAAAGATGGTGTGATCTTTTCCTTGGTCTTTTCCTGAATAGGTGATTCAGTCACAGGAGGTGCAGGAGAAAAAGTATCTAAAAGGTTAAGAAAGCTCCAGTCGATGGATCCCTCAAGATTCACGGGCTGGACAATAGGATCTGAAGGAAGCGTGCCAGGTGGGGTTGTCACAGGGGTCACCACAGAAGTCGAACCTGCAGAAGAAAGAGAAATCACAGGAACGGGGACAGCTGTAGATGTTGAGACCACAGGTGAAGGTGTCTGGAGAGTCAGGGTGGTGGAGGCAGAGAATGTAACACGAAAGCAGAAGCAGGCTTTAGGTTGTGCCGAGAGGAAGAGTACAGGTACACTGCTGCTGTCCGAGAGTCGGTCAAAGAGCTGGTGACTTCAAGGACAGTGAAACTTAGCATGGAAAGAAACTGGTTGAATTTCATGACTTCTTGGGTGGTAAAACCGATCTCTCTGACCCATAGAGGCCACCTTTCATAAGGCTGCCCTTGGAAATTGAAACTGAATGGGATCTCAAAGGTGTCAGAGGGCAGAAACAGATGGCAATGGTTCCTTAAATTATGGTTGGCTGGCAGTGTTGCTAGTGGCTGAATTGTGGAACTTCGAGGACACGAAATGAAAAAAAGATTTCGCAGGATAGTTCATGACCTTCCTTGGAGACTGCCTTTGAATTTTTGATGGCCGTAAGTCTGTGAAGGTGATGAGAGGAGAAGGTGGCGGCTGGCAGAAGGAAGCTCTCTTTCTGATGTTTTACCGGATCGGTATCCGAAGATGTTGCCTTACTACATATGTGCTCCATCATTAGGTATTTTCGGGTGGCATGCAGCTCATACCGACAGTAGTGACACTAACACCTCTCCACAGATCTCATTAAAATGTCTGGCCAGTTGTCTTCTGGATTTAAATCCACGGGTGCAGAGATGACAATCAAATATCTGTTGAAAACAAATAAGGTATGATATACTCTTTCATAGAGTAAAATAATGAATGATTATATACTTGTGATCTATAATTAAATTTATATAAAATTATAGTAAATATTTATAATTCTCTAAAAATGTCTACCATAAAGACAATGATTAAAGCCCTTTACGCTCTCATCCACTGCCAGGAGCTCTCTTCGAGTAACAGTAATTGCGCACAGGTCTGGAAAGTGATTTACTGGAGTAGGCAATCACCTGTTCTATGCTATCTTTAATCTGAGAAAGGACACCACCTAAGCAAAATTTAAAGCACTCGCACCAGTATCTGAAACAAAATCTAAATTCATATTGGGATAACCCAGTACAGGTGTACTTGTGACAGTCTCTATGTGTCTGAAATGAATTGGACAGTCTTTTGGCCAACAAATTCAGAATCTTTTTCTGCAAGTTTGAACAGGGTCTTTGCAATGTCACGAAATGACTTGATAAAGCGTTTATAAAATGCACAAGTACCAAGGAAACTTCTCAGCTCACTGACAGATTTAGTTTCAGGAGAATGATAGCTTTTGTTTTCTCGGGTTCAGTAGATATACCATGTGCACTACCTATATGTCCAAAATGGATACTGCTTCTGAAACAGACATTTCTTTGGAGAGATCTTGAGATTAACACTTTGTAATTTATCCAAAGCAGTAGATAATCTCTCAATATGCTGCTCAAAAGTTTCAGAAAATACTATGATGTCAATGTACAACAAACATATCTCAAAATTTGATTCCACTTAGAACATATTCCATAAGACGCTGGAAAGTCGCGGGGACATTGTAAAGTCCGAAAGGCATTAGCTTAAATTGATACAAGCCAACATTAGTGATAAATGTTTTCTTAGCATTACAGCATTTCATGGGGACCTGCCAAAGCCACGTTGAAGGAGATAGGAATCCTTGTGAGTTACAGCATTGAGACGACAATATTCTACGCAGAATCTAACAGAGCCATCTTACTTAGTACATAAAGCAATGGGAGAAGCCCAGGGACTCGTAGAGGATTCTATAATTCCGTTTTGTAACATTTTGTCAATTTCCTCTTTGACTATTTCTCGTTGTAGGATTGGTAGACTTCTAGCAGCCTGCTTGATGGGTGCTGCGTATTTGGTTTTTAGGTCACCTGAGTCACTCAGGTGACCTATTGCCATCCGTGTTTGTCCGTCGGCGTCCGTCGTTCGTCGTCCGTCGTGTGTTAACATTTGAACATTTTCAGCTTCTTCTCTGAAACTGCTAAACCAATTTCAACCAAATTTTGTATACAGCATCTGTGGGTGAAGGGGAACAAAAATTGTGAATTTCATGGTCCCTGCCCCGCTGGGGCCTGAGGGGTGGGGCCAAAACCACTAAAATTAATGCAATCTTTAAAAATCTTCTTCTTTACTCCTGGACGTCAAGCAGTCAAACTGTTTGCATGATTGTAATCAGCAATGAGTCCTCTACCAAAATTGTGAAATTCATGGCCCTGGGGTCAGGGGTTCTAGTGCTAGGGCGGGGCTAAATAAGTAGGTAGTGAAAATGCATTATTTCTTTGAAAATTTTCTTCTCTGCTCCTGGGTATTAAATAAACCAACTAAGTACATAGTTATGATGAGCAAGAGTGCCTCTACCAAAATTGTGAATTTTATGGCCCCAGGGTCAGGGGTTCTTGTTTTAGGGTGGGGCTCTAATGATTATATAGTGAAATGCATGAATTCTTTGAACATCTTATCCTTTGCTCCTGGTTAATATGCTAATGATCTAATTACATATTTAAGGCCAGGATTTATTTTATTTTCAGTTTTATAAACCCTCCGCTCAAGGTTTTGAATTTTCAGAAAGAAATACAACAATTTTTTTCTTTCCGATGTCAAATTTGAGTCGGGATCGAGATTTCAAATTTACGAACTCGCACTTCCGCTTTTACGAAGAAACCGCGGGTAAATAAAGCTAGGTGACAGGTCTGAGAAGATAGCTTGGTTTAATGTAAAATTCATCGATAAGAGTGCCATTCAAAACGATTCACCCGTTCAAACGACAAATAAAATGCTGACGACTTTGTTGCACAATGACATGCTGGTGAGATAATTATGTATTCGTTTCAAAAGTATCTGTGAGTGTCTGTAAATTATTTTCCTCCCCCGGGTTTTAAACTGCCCGTGGTAGCTATTGTATATTGCCAGCTACAGTGTTTAGGTCTTTGTTGTAGCTTACAGTATCATTCTTCAGAAAAGGGTTGCTTATGCATCAGATGTAATGAATAAAACTATGGGAGAAGTTAAGTCCATTTGAGGAAGAAATAAACAATAACCTGAAGAAATAAAAAAAATTTAACAATTAAAAGGCAAGAATATACAAATATATACAGGCATTTAGTATCATTTGTATCAGACAGAAAAATTATTTCACACTTAATTGAAAAAATGTTCACCCTACTCCCCAATACTCCCTGTCTGTTTTATGATATTGATAGGAATTACAATTTTAGGCATCAAGTAAATTTTAGAACAATGTCTACACATTCACCTAACACATATTAAAAAAATGAAGATATATTGAAAGACTTTTAAAGAATTGATTTTTTAAAATATATTTTGATCAACATCACAAAATTTATGTAACTGGCCCAAAATGGCAGATGATGAAATAAGCAATTAAATGTTCTACTTTCCTATTTGAAAGCATTATGTGTCCAGTGGTAAGGAGCCTATTAGGATAGCATAAAAAAAGAATGTACAAATGTTAATAATTGATTTATCAAAAAAAATTTTTATTTCCTTCTCCTTCGGGACTTTTTTATTCTCATGTTCATAACTAAACCTAAACATAGAAAAATTCTGGCCTTATAATGAAGAAAGGGGCCTCTTTCAAAATAGATAATTTCAGGGCTGCTGGGTCAGGGGTACCAGGGGGGTACTTTGACTAAAAATAAATTAATGCTTTGAAATCTGCCCATTGATAAGCAATGGTGCCTCTTTCAAAATTTGTGAATTTCATGGTTTTTGGATTAAAACACGTACCAAATACAATCGCTGGAAAGTTGTTACATGATACTCAGGTGAGCTATAAGGCCCGTGGGCCTCTTGTTATTTGATGTTGAACGAGGTTTGTAGCACCAAGATCGCATTTGGATATTGCAAAAACATCTTTATGTGTAAGTAACTTATTCTTGAACTCTAAACTTTGTTCTCCATTTGGATGTAAGAAGCAAAGGGGTCGGCTAGGTATACAGGAAGATTGACTTCAACGTCCGTCGTCTCGATGACACTTTGATTAATTTGACAAACATTTTGTTCAGGTCATGGGATTCTATATGGTCAACTTCTTCACCCGTGGCTGCAAAAGTGCCTTTGTGTACAGTGACAGTTTCATTTGTAAAATTTCCAACCTTCAGAGGGACAGATTTCTGTTGAACGTCCACTAGAGATCTAGCTTTAACATTTCCACGTTGGATCAGTTGATCACTACAAGGTTCTAGAACACATTCAGTCATGGTAATCTCTCCAACAATGTCGCCTTTGATAATCGTTTCGCTGAATGGGGGAAGGACTGTGTTTTCACTGACTCGTATTCCGCAGGTTGATTCAGTCCTCAAGTTCTCTTTATAACTGGGACATGGCCAATTTGAAGGCTACTGCTGGCTGCATCAATAGTACGTCTGTACTGAGTAAAACGTCAAATCCTAGGACAAATTGCTCATCAATATTAGCGACTATCAAATTCTGTTTGTATTCTTTATTGTCAAGGGGAAAAGTTGCGTTTCCTATAGGTATTACAAGGCCACCATTAGCCATACGTAATGTTCTGAAAGAAGGTTAGAGGAGGACAGGCCGTACATGCTCTGGTATTTCAAAATATTTACCAGAATGCAATCGTGTGGCTGTAGAACCTGTATCCACTAGACATTCATGTTGAACTCCAAGAACAGTGTTGCTTTCACAAAAAATGCGTCTGGTTTCTTAGAAGAGGGTTAGTATTCAAATTTTGGGGTTTTGGGGGCATGATTTAGCTGGCACCTGACCCTTAGTGTCAGCTACTGATAGTTTTAAGTTTTATTTCTTGTCTGCTTTGGTTGGAATTGATTTCTGGGGAGTTGTTTCATGCTCTAATTCTGCGATATTTCCTACATTCAGATTTCTAGTGGCCATTTAGTCTACAATAATGACAGGGTCCTTTCTTCTGAGGTTGGGTCGTATTTATCTGGGTCGATGGGGGGGGGGGGGGGGCGTTCTGGGGCAAGTCTAATAGGCTCTGGAAACTTGGAACCGTTTGAATTTGGTTAAGCTTCGTTCATGGCTCTATTGAATTTTAAATTTGATCTTTTTTGTGTCCATTTGGAAAAGCTTTAGCTCAAGCACCAAAGTGTCGACATGTTGTAAGGAGGATTGCTTCCCTTGAGATAGCCCACTCAAGTTCCGCATCACATAGAGAATTGACGAAAAAATCACACATGGAACGATTTTATTTATCGATGTTTAGTGTTACTATTCATCACAATGATTTATAAACATCGACATTTGCTTTATTGAGTTATTCTATATTTCAAGCGCAAGTCTCCTTACATCACGCGTGAATTGTCATGGCTGTTGAGTAGAAGCGACAGGTAAATACACAGATTTATTATACCCCAGCTTGAAAAGTGGGAGGGTATATAGTAATCGGTATGTCCGTCCGTTACGCTTAGGGGTACCCATCTCTTATCCGCAACTCCTCTCATACCATTGAAGGAAATTTAATGAAACTTTCACAGAATTTTTATTACATATTGCCATTGTGCACCTCCTATTTTACTTTTTGATCTGACATATATTTTGGATTTTCCAGAGCAAAACATGGATACAGCCATTATATTCATATGGGAGGCGGGTGATATTATTTAGTGAGCTTATTGCTCACAGTACCTCTAGCTTTACATGGTTTTCGCGTTTAACGGGCTAGGTTGTCGAGAGTGAATAAAAATTTCGTCTTGTTATAAGTAAGTTGAATGAAAAAAAAACAAACAATTTATTCTGCCTGCAGTCGCCCGTATTTAAAAAATATTTTTGCACCATTACGGAGATGCTGTGGAATTGTAACCCTCTCCAGAAAATATCAGATTAAAAAAAATCGGAGAGGGCTACATTATTGCAGCTAGCTTATTCCCGTCCTGGGAATAACCCCTGCAGACACCCTCATAAACGTGGACAGGGAAAACTCCTTTCCCTGGACATCCTTAAGTCTTTTGCAAAACGCACGCTCTCACTTTGAGAGGCAACGCCGCTATCTGATGCATTGTAATAATCACTTGAATCACTTCTTGCATGAAATTCACTCTTCACTATGTGATTTAATTGGTCCTTAAAAAGCTGTGAAATTTGTTCTTGTATTAATTTGCCAAACTGGTCTTTAATTGCGTGATTTATCTGGTCCTTGACAATTTGTACCATTTCTCTGGTGTATGACTTTACCCCATCTCCACATGCATGGTCTGATTTGTCCACACAGTGGAGAGGACTGCGGAGATTGAATACGACGTCTCCACTAGGGGAACCTAGGATTTCCTGATCATTAAGTAATTAGTAGGGTTCAAGTGGGGGATTTAAAATGGACATTTTCTCTCTCTCCATCGTCACACATACCCCGTATATTGCTGAATTGCTGGGCCTGCGTGTCATTTTTCTTTATCAACCATCTAATATGCATCTCTGATGAACCCTACCGCTGTCACCAAATTTCTGTAACGTACCCAATCGGAAGGCTACGAATTTAATAATACTAGCTTACTATATAGTATATTTATAATGACCACAAGTTTAAGGATACTTGTCTTCTAATATGGTAATATGTGACGATTAACAAGAGAAAGAGAAAAACGCAAGTCCATGGATAAAGTTTCAACAAGATTAGTATTTATGAATTAAGATAGGAGTTAATATAAGTAATAAAATTTACACAAAACCTGGTTGTTTTGTGTTTATTTCTTTGAATTGGTAAGTAAACAGATATTTTTAAAAAAACAAAACAAGAGGCCCATAAGCCACGTCGCTCACTGGGCACATGGGCTAGTTAAAAACACAAATCAGCTTACTATTGAAAAGCTTACTTGTTGGAGGAGGGGGGTTTGATTTTTCTATTACTTGAGAATGTCACTTTATCAATGAAGCATACATCACATGTATTATTTTGCCATACTTGAAAGGAAGATTTTTAAAGATTTTTCCAAAACATGTTACTCGATCTCCCATTGTGACCCCTCACTACCCCCCACCCCCCACCCCCACCCGTAAATTATTTTGAAAAATTCAATCTTCACTAATTGCAGATGCTTACATGTCAATTTGACTAAACAAAACTTTTCTGTTCAGGAGAAGATTTTTCCTACATATTCTTACCCGAGGATGCTTCCACATAGTTTCATCTTTCCTGGCCGAACGGTTCTACACAAGAAGATTTTAAAAAGATTTTCCCTGTAAATTCCCACGTTAAAATTTGATCAACCATTGTGGCCCCATCCTACCCCCGGGGATAATAATTTAAACAAGTTGAATCTACACTACCTCAGAATGCTTCCACATGAGTTTCATCTTTCCTGGCCCAATGGTTCTGGAGAAGTAGATTTTTAAACAATTTTTCCTATATATTCCTATGCAAAACTTTGATCAGCCATTGTGGCCCCGCCCTACCCCTGGGGGTCATGATTTGAACAAACTTGAATCTACACTACCTGAGGATGCTTCCACATTAGTTTCATCTTTCCTGGCCCAATGGTTCTGGAGAAGATTTTTAAAAGATATCAGTAATTTTTCATTAATTCATAATTATCTCCCCTTGGAAGAGGGGTTGGCCCTTCATTTGAAGAAACTTGAATTCCCTTTACCCAAGGATGCTTTGTGGCAAGTTTGGTTAAAATTGGCCCAGTGGTTCTTGAGAAGAAGTCGAAAATGTGAAAAGTTTACAGACAAGACGGACGGACTACAGACAAAATGTGATCAGAAAAGCTCACGAGCTTTCAGCTCAGGTGAGCTAAAAAGTGATTCTCTAATAAACACTGATACTTAAAAATATAAATTCTTCTGATGTGTAGCATTTCGGCTATCTTCGTATTCCAATTATGCAAGTACATATTTTGAGAAACAAAATCCATTTAAATGACCAAAACAAAAAACAAAAAAAAACACGTGTAGTAAATTCAGCCACTGAAAAAAAAGCAAAGATAATCCTTTCCATCTACATAGACCTCTAACATATCAAAAGATAAATCTGCACAAAATGAGCAAGCCTTAAAATAATTTGAAGCTATCCAACACACATGTACTCTTCACGGCGTCCTAAAAGAAACTGAAAAGTGCGGCTATCTGGACGACCGGGTCCAGATTTTTACCGCGCGCGATTTTCATTGGGCGTTTACTAAAGGTTCGCATTTCCAAGAATCGCTTGCATCTGCCTCTCTTAATTTGGACATGCCAAAAACTTTCCAAGGGTAATGCAAGCGCGATAACTCTTACACGCAGAGCATTCCAATGTACATAAAATATTTTAACGAGGCTGGGGGGTGGCAGCCATTTTCAGACTATTTCTATCTCCTTTAAAAGAAGAGCTCCATATAAAGATATAGAAAATGATCAAAATTTAAAACTAAAATTTATGATTTTTTTCTTTGTCAAATGAAAGTTGACAGCTTAAGATACCATATCTAAAAAAATAAGTTAAATCTGGTGGTTACTTTGTGGTTAAATTGTTGACCCTCCAGCCTCCTTAAGTAAAACTTAAAATTCATTTTTTAGGAATGTCAATGAATAATCGACTATTTGACTTTCAGTCAAATGGACCAACATTCGAATAATTATTCAAGTCATAAAAAAAATCTATAACGAAAAAGGGATAATTCTCTTTTTTTAAAACTTAAAATGCCAACACACTCCATTTATGCTGCAATGCATGTTTTTCTTAAGGAATTCAATCTTTAATCTCCGTCATATATAAACATGCATACGGTGAATATCATTTGTTGTTTCTGTGAAAAAATAATGCTTCAAATTATTGTGTTTTATTAAGCCAAAGATTCCTAATTGATCTTACACCGGGTAGACATGGCAAAACTTTAATTAACAATAGATCAGTGTAAAGATGACAAGGTTGTTTAAAATGAAAATACTTAATATTTACATCAAACGTTCTGAATACTTGACTATCATTCAAATAATGCAACCAACTATTTGAGTAACGAAATTGCTAATTATGACATTCTTCATATATTTATATAATATAATATTTATAACAAAAAACCCATGTACCTGAATCCCCTATTGGCTCTTCAAAATCAAAGGGCTGTTCCTAATTCCTCGAGAAAGAGACTGCCAGCAATTCATCTTGACCTCCTAGCAATCCATCTGAACCTCCACACTAAGGCTCGAATTCACCAATAAAACTTGGACCTGGGCGCCTTGACCTGAATCTTTCGGGTCATTTGCTTTACTCCTTTCTCCCAGAATGTCAAGCAGGCCAGGTTCCTTCTGATCACAACATAATTCCTCCTGATGTTTGGGACTAGGAATTCCCTAGTTAATTAAACAAACCTTTGTCAATATAAACACTTATACTTTAGATTTCTGATCAGTTATGAAAGACCACACTCAAAGACTGTTTTTGACATGTAGAAATAACTTTCTTTGATTTTTTTTCTCCCCAACCTTTCTGATATCTTCTGCTCACCCTCCCCTCCCTCCCCCCACACTGATTTTGATATCTGGTGTTGCTTGTACCCACCTTCTCTTCAGGGAACGATTCAAGATTAGGAAGATCAAACTGCCTTTTTTCTTCAACCATTTTGGTGCCTCAAGTTTCTCCAACACAAGAGGCCCATGGACCACATCGCTCACCTGAGAAGCTCTGAACATTGTTTTTTTACCAGATTTCCCCCTTGTAATACATATTGTGACCCCACCCTACCCAACTGATCATAATTTAGACAATTCGAAATCTACACTATCCCAGTATGCTTCCACATAAGTTTCACCTTTTCTGACCCAGCGGTTCTTGAGAAGATTTTTAATGATTTTTTGCCTATATATTTCTATGTAAAATTTGGATTCCCCATTGTGGCCCCGCCCAACCCCCAGGGGTCATGATTTGAACAATTTAGAATTCACACCACCCCAGGATGTTTCCACATACATGTAAGTTTCAGCAAGTTTCAGGCTTTTCTGGCCCAGTGGTTCTTGAGAAGAAGATTTTTAAAGATTTTTCCTATATACTTCTATGTAAAAATTTGATTCCCACTGTGGCCCCGCCCAACACCCGGGGGGTCATGATAAGAACAGTTTAGAATCTACACTACCCCAGGATGTTTCCACATAAGTTTCAGCTTTTCTGGCCCAGTGGATCTTGAGAAGATATTTTAATGACCCCACCCTATTTTTGTATTTTTAGGTCACCTGAGTAACTCAGGTGACCTATTGCTATCTGTTTTCGTCCGTCATCGTCCGTCGTGCGTCGTGTGTTAACATTTGAACATTTTCAGTTTCTTCTCTGAAACGTCATAACTATGTACTTACTTAGTTTATTTAATACCCAGGAGCAAGAAGAAGATTTTCAAAGAAATAATGCATTTTCACTATATATTCTATATAGCCCCGCCCTAACACCAGAACCCCTGACCCTGGGGCCACAAAATTCATAATTTTGGAAGAGGAACTCTTGCTCATCATAACTATGTACTTAGTTTATTTAATACCCAGAAGCAGAGAAGAAGATTTTCAAAGAATAAATGCATTTTCACTATATAACCAATAGAGCCCCGCCCTTACACCAGAACCCCAACCCTGGGGCCATAAAATTCACAATTTTGGAAGAGGCACTCTTGCTCATCATAACTATGTACTTAGTTAGTTTACTTAATACCCAGGAGCAGAGAAGAAGATTTTCAAAGAAATCATGCATTTTCACTATATAATCATCTTCGCTAGCCAATGGTTTCTGATACGCTACTCTCCTCATAAACCCTTGGCATACGGTGAAGTCAAAAGATTGTTTTCCGTCACGTGATCTCGAATATGTCAGGTACGCACAGATTGCGTCATCGCCAGAAATAAAGACACGTGTTTAAAAACCAGAAGTCTCTGTCGAGACTGAAGCTCTACTGGTTTGTACTTAAAGCAAAGGAAGAGAAAAGTTCTTAAGAAGTTGGTAATTGAAACTTTACCAGAATAATAAAAAAAAGAATAATGATCCTTGATTAAGTTTCTTTATGGTCTTAGTATAGTCTACTTGCATGCCACATTATATTATATTCAGACTTAAACTGTATTTGGAGTAGCATTTTGAGAGTATTTAACAAAAATTTCTATTTTTAGTAACCAAAGCAATAATGTTCATCAAAGTCAAAAACTGATACATGTATATAGAATTATGTATCTTAGTGTAGTCTACTTGTGTGCCAAGTTATATTGAAATCAGACCAAAACTGTAAGAAGAGTAGCATTTTGAAAGAATTTCACAGAAATTTCTATTTTTAGTAACCACAGCAACACCGTTCATCGAAATCAAAAACTGATATACAGAATTATGTATCTTAGTGTAGTCTACTTGTGTGCCAAGTTATATTGAAATCATACCAAAACTATAGGAGGAGTAGCATTTTGAAAGAATTTCACAGAAATTTCTATTTTTAGTAACCACGGTAACACCGTTCATGGAAATGAAAAACCGATACACAGAATTATGTATCTTAGTGTAGTCTACTTGTGTGCCAAGTTATATTGAAATCAGACCAAAACTGTAAGAGGAGTAGCATTTTGAAAGAATTTCACAGAAATTTCTATTTTTAGTAACCACGGCAACACCGCTTATCGAAATCAAAAACCGATACACAGAATAATGTATCTTAGTGTAGTCTACTTGTGTGCTAAGTTATATTGAAATCAGACCAAAACTGTAGGAAGAGTAGCATTTTGAAAGAATTTCACAGAAATTTCTATTTTTAGTAACCACGGCAACACCGTTCATCGAAATCAAAAACCGATACACAGAATTATGTATCTTTGTGTAGTCTACTTGTGTGCCAAGTTATATTGAAATCAGACCAAAACTGTAGGAGGAGTAGCATTTTGAAAAATTGTTTACAGACAGACAGACAGACGGACGGACGACGGACGCATTACTATCGCATAAGCTCTTCTGGTCTCTGACCAGTAGAGCTAAAAATTAAATCAAAGTTTTTTTCAAGAATAATTAGGAAGCAATAATTGAGTTATGTTTATTTATTATTTATAGAACAAATCTGAAGCTTCAATATAGATTCTTAATCACATATTTAGAAGATATTGGATGACACCATGGCTATTCATAGAATTGAATGTTATCTTACGGATCGTTATTTTCTTGCGTTTTTCATTTCCGAGATTAAAGAGTGAAGATGCATCCCGAACGCAAATATCGTCATTTACAAAAAAACAATTGCTGATTGGTTGACCTGGGTGTATTGAAATCCAATCAGAACTCTGGAAAAAAATCCCAATTTCTATAAACACCGTAGGCCAAGGGTTTCTGAGGAGAGTAGCGTATCAGAAACCCTTGGCTAGCGAAGATGCTATATAATCTATGTAGCCCCGCCTAGCACTAGAACCCCTAACCCTGGGGCCATGAATTTCACAATTTTGGTAGAGGACTCAATGCTCATTACATTCATGCCAACAGTTTGCCTGCTTGATGTCCAAGACTAAAGAAGAAGACTTTTAAAGATTCTAATATTTTTTGTGGTTTTGGCCCCACCCCTCAGCCCCCAGGGGGGGGGGGGGGGCGGGGACCTTAAAATTCATAATTTTTGTTTCCCTTCACCCATAGATGCTGTATACTAAATTTGGGTGAAATTGGTTCAGTGGTTTCAGAGAAGAAGCTGAAAATGTTCAAATGTTAACACACGATGCACGACGACGGACGAAAACGGATAGCAATAGGTCACCTGAGTTACTCAGGTGATCCAAAAATACTGATTTTTGTAGGAAATTGGTAAAAAAAAATTGATATTTTAAACAGATAATTATAATTTTAGATTTTGGGCACATGCTTTCTTTTTGCCGAAGTCATGAAATTACATGTAGTTCAAAACGGAGTCATTCACATTCCAGTACCCTCTTATATTTTTTAGTTTATCTCTCCCCACCCTCGATATATGCCATCACATTGATGTTGAAAAATCAGAACAAGAGTTCCACGGGCCTTATAGGTCACCTGGGTATCATGTAACAACTTTCCAACAATTGAATTTGGTTCGTGTTTTAAACCAGAGGCCATGAAATTCACAATTTTGATTAGGCTGCAATAATATAGCCTTCTCCGATTTTTTTTTATCTGATGTTTTCTGGAGAGGGCTACAATTCCACAGTATCTCCGTAATGGTGCAAAAATATTTTTTAGATACGGTCGACTGCAGGCAGAATAAATTGTTTTTATATTCAACTTACTTCTAATAAGACGAAATTTTTAATCACTGTCGACACCATAGCCCGTTAAACGCGAAAACCATGTAAAATAAATCTGTGTGCCTTATTCAGCATCCATGACAGTTCATGCGTGACGTACCGAGACTTGCGCTTGAAATTTAGAATAACTCAATAAAGCAAATGTCGATGTTTATAAATAATTGTGATGAATAGTAACACTAAACATCGATGAATAAAACCATTCCATGTGTTATTTTTTCGTAAACAGCGATATTTAGGCTCAAAATAGGGTAATTCCAAAGAAATCCGCTCCCTATAGATCCTTAATCTCATTGGCTGTCCCAAAATAAAATCTGTCAAGGTCAGTAAACATGGCGGATGAGTTTAAGTTGTGATGTTGACATACACGAAAAATACGGATATATGGATTGTTCTGGATATTTTTGGATCGATTTATGTCTGGGATAACTACATTTTGGAAGTCCAGGTAAGACATATTCATAAAATAGCCGTTTACTGACAATTTGAGCCGAAATCCGTGCGGGAGTGAATCGCTGCCGCATTGCACCATTACGGAGATCCTAAGGAGTTGTAGCCCTCTCTCTCTCTCTCCCCCCCCCCCCCCCAAAAAAAAGGGGGGGAGGGCTACATTATTGCAGCTAAATTTTGATCGACGCACCATTCCTTATCAAAACTATACACTTAGCATGCTTACTTTTGTTACTTAGTACCCAGAGGTAGATCAGAGTAACAAAGAACAAATGCATTTCCACTTTATAACAAGTTTGTGCACCCCAACGAAACCACTGACCCTTGGGCCATATATTTCAAAATTTTGGAATTTTTATCATATTAAATTTTATTTCATCATAAATTGTTGATCAATACTAAAGAACAGATTTCAAAGCATTACTTTATATCCAGACTATGTAACCACCCTCCCCCGATACCCCTGACCCAGGGGGGCATGAAATTAACCATTTTGCTAGATGCACCTTTCTTCACAAAAATATATATACTTAGATCATTTGCTTAATACCAGGAGCAAAGTAAAAGATTTTCAAAGAATTCATGCATTTTCACTATATAATCATAAAAGCCCCGCCCTAACACCAGAACCCCTGACCCAGGGGCCATGAAATTAAAAATTTTGAAAGAGGCATCCTTCCTCATCATAACTATGTACATACATGTACTTCATTGGTTTAATACCCAGGAGCAGAGAAGAAAATATGTATTGTCACCTTTTAACCAATACAGCCCCACCCTAACGCCACACCACAAACCCAGGGGCTATAAAATTAACAATGTTGGAAGAAGCACTCTTGTTCATCATAACTATATATCTAGTTTGTTTTGTACCCAGGAGAAAAGAAGATTTTTAAAGAATTGTTATATATTCAAAAGAGCCCCCCCCCCCACCACCTTACACCAAAACCCCTGACCCAGGGACCATGCAATTCACAAATTTGGCTGAGGCACTTTTGTTCATTATAACTATATACTAAGTTAGTTAATTTGATACCCAGGAGCAGAGAAAAAGATCTTTGAAGAATTAAAGCATTATCACTATATAATCAATAGAGCCCCGCCCTAAACAAGAACCCCTGACCCTGGGGCCATAAAATTCACAATTTGGGAAGATGCACTCTTAATACTCATAACTGTGTAGTTAGTTAGTTTGGAGATGCACTCTTGTTAATCATAACTATGTACTTAGTAAGTTTGTTAAATACCCAATAGCAGAGGAGAAGATTTTCAAAGAATTAAGGTATTTTTACTATATAATCAATAGAGCCCCGCCCTAACACCAGATTCCCTGACCCAGGGGCCATGAAATTCCCAGATTTCGAAGAGGCACTCTTGGTCATCATAACTATGTACTTGGAAGGTTTGTTTAATACCCAGAAGCAGAGAAGAAGATTTTCAAAGAAATAATTCACTTTTACTATATGATCTATATAGACCCACCCTAACACCAGAACCCCTGAACCAGGGGCCATGAATTTCCCAATTTGGTAAAGGACTCAATGCTGATTACAATCAAGCCAAATGTTTGACTGCTTGATGTCCAGTAGTAAAGAAGAAGATTTTTAAAGATTGCATTAATTTTAGTGGTTTTGGCCCCTTCCCACAGGTCCCGGAGGGGGGGGCTTGGCGGGGCAGGGACCACGAAATTCACAATTGTTGTTTCCCTTTTCAAGATTTCCGAATTTGGTTGAAATTGGTTTAGTGGTTCCAGAGTAGAAGGTAAAAATGTTCAAAAGTTTACGAACGACGTACATGTACGTATAGCAATAGGTCACCTGAGTTTTCTCAGGTGATCTAAAAATGATTATCCAACATCTGATCAGCAAGCAGATCTAGTAATACTCAATATTAATTATAAATTGAATTGTTAGTTAATACTGCAGTCAGCAGTTTTAGATAATCAATGTTGTATACGAATTAACCTAATGGACATAAATTTCTCGAGAAATATGTAACTTTGTATAGAGTTCCAATAGTTCAAATGGAAGCAACCTTTGATATAGTATTATACGCACATATGTTGGGCTTTGAAACAATATTTGTGTATTTCTGATGAGTGTTTGTAAATTGTTTAAAATATCTGGGATGCATGATAAATGTTTATATAATTTACAATTTCCTTACAACTATCTCAGCACACCCAGGCCTGCATAATTATGTCTTTTTCTTTGATTCTACATTAATGTTCCTCGCAATAATTTTTATATCGGTTTTATCTTAACACAGAAAAAACCTCATCAAACGTTCTGGTTCAAATGTAATAAATACTCTGTAATAAGGTTAATTCTGTACAATAAATCTAGCGTATGAAATGGATTATAATATATATAGTGTTATATAGATCAAGAGAAATTCCCTTCTAGTGCGAGGCAAATTTTGTGTATCACAGGTTTCTTACGTACTAGAAGCAATATAATACCTTGATGTTCTCGATATGATTAACTCAATGTTATCACCTGTAATATAACTTGTGGTGTTTAAGCTTTATTTTTAAAGCCGCTTAGTCCGATTTTAATCGCAGAAAAAATATATTCGCCTTTCTTCTTGAAAAATAATTGTCCATAAATTGTATCAACTTTTGTCAAATTATATCCCCCTTTTTCTTTTAAAAGATATCAAAATTCAAAAGTTAAAAAAATAATTTTTGTTAGGAAACACAAAAAATAATCCTATGTTGATGTCGCGTGAAATCACTTTTGAAAAATTAGATTTATCGCTTATATGTATATCTCATGAAGAACAAACCCGACCATTTTTTCCATAACAAAGTACTTATAGCTGTACACAAACAATATTTTAGCCTTCGTTACTAAACTTCCTTTAAAAAAAATCTTTAAAAATATCTGATTCTCCTTTATTCTTTAAATATGCTTATTAATATAAAAATTGCTGTAGATTGTATTCAATTAATTTCATAATTCTTAAAAGGACTAAGGCTTTTACTAATGAAAAAAAAATCTCGGGTTTGAATTATTTTTATAATTAGATATAACCGATAATTTTTTTTTTGTTCAAAGGTAACTTAACTTCCCGTCAGGAATTTCTGTTTGTCAATAAGGTTTTTGATCTCTGTTTTTCTTGTTAGGATTATTGTTATAAACTAATAAATCAATCATAATTTATTTTTAGCTCTACTGGTCAGAGACCAGAAGAGCTTATGCGTTAGTAATGCGTCCGGCGTCTGCCTGTCTGTCTTTAAACAATTTTTCAAAATGCTACTCCTCCTACAGTTTTGGCCTGATTTCAATATAAATTGACAAATAAGTAGACTATACTAAGAAACAAAATTCTGTGTATCGGTTTTTGATTTCGATGAACGGTGTTGCCATGGTTACTAAAAATAGAAATTTCTGTGAAATTCTTTCAAAATGCTACTCCTCCTACAGTTTTGGTCTGATTTCAGTATAACCTGGCGCACAAGTAACTACACTAAGATACATAATTCTGTGTATCGGTTTTTGATTTCCATGAACGGTGTTGCCTTGGTTACTGAAAATAGAATTTTCTGTGACATTCTTTCAAAATGCTATTCCTCCTACAGTTTTGGTATGATTTCAATATAACTTGGCACACAAGTAGACTATACTAAGATACACAGTTCTGTTTATCAGTTTTTGATTTCGATGATCGGTGTTGCCGTGGTTACTAAAAATAGAAATTTCTGTGAAATTCTTTCAAAATGCTACTCCTCCTACAGTTTTGGTCTGGTTTCAGTATAACTTGACACACAAGTAGACTACACTAAGATACACAATTCTGTGTATCAGTTTTTGACTTCGATGAACATTATTGCCTTGGTTATTAAAAATAGAAATTTCTGTGACATTCTCTCAAAATGCTACTCCAAATACAGTTTTTGTCTGATTATAATATAATGTGGCATGCAAGTAGACTACACTAAGAACATAAAGAGACTTAATCAAGGAACATTATTCTATTTATTACTGTTGTAAAGTTCCAATTCCCAACTGCTTAAGTACTTTTCTCTTCCTTTGCTATAAGTACAAACGAGTAGAGCTTCAGTCTCGACAGAGACTTCTGGTTATATATTATCTACGTAATGAAGTACTTTTATTGTGGAAGATAATATGTGCCTGTTTCGGATCAAGCGGCTTTAAAATATAATCTTTCAGATCTTGGTATTTAATTGAATTGTAACAATAATACATTTTTTAATTAAATATGCAAGTAAACGTTTTACTTTCCCATGATTGTATAAATGTTTTCGGACCACTGACGTTCCAGTTCTTGTGACTTATGACCATGGTATAAACCAATTTAAGTTGTGCGCATATAAAAGAGCAAGAAATGAGGCATTATAATTTTCTTGGGCAAGCTGCAGAACTGCAGCTCTCTGACTGAGAAAATTTGGACAGATAAACCAGAGAGCTACAGATTCTAGCGTTGTAAAGACCATTGTTTTACGGCGACGATTTTTGGTCCCTCCATTCTGGCTTCATACTGTATTTGACATTTCGTGGCTTTCCCCGCCTCAGGCATGCGATTTCATTATAATACATATATTTGACTTATAATCTTGATACTTTATTTACCTTTCAGTGTTTCCATATAGCCCTTTATGGCCTTTTAATAACAGATTTAAATGTCTTTTGTTGCCATTGTTGATGTTATATTAAAAAAAAGACACCAAAGTTTTATTCTTTTTCTTTATTTTTTTTTTAAATAAATATTGTTTTTTTAGAATACGATAAAGATATATGAGCCTTCCTTTTTTTTTTTAGCTCACCTGAGCTGAAAGCTCACGTGAGCTATTCTGATCACCCAATGTCTGTCGCCCATCCGTCTGTAAACTTTTGACATTTTCAACTTCTCAAGATTCACTGTTTTATTCAAACTTGGTACAAAGCATTCTTGGGTGAAGGGGAGTTTAAATTGTTAAAATTAAGGACCAAGTTCCCTCACAAGGGGAGATAATCATGAAAAGACCAAAATAGGGTGTGGTCATTAAAAAGTCCTCTTCTCAAGAACCACTTGGTCAGAAAAGCTGAAACTTATGTGGAATAGATTCTAAATTGTTAAAACCATGACCCCCGGGGGTAGGGTGGGGCCACAATAGGGAATCCAAGTTTTACTTAGAAATATATAGGAAAATTGTATAAAAAATCTTCTCAAGAACCACTAGGTCAGTGAAGCTGAAACTTGTGTGGAAGCATCACGGGGTAGTGTAGATTCTAAAGTATTAAAAAAAATCATGACAGGGGAGTGGGGTAGGGGGCCACAATAGGTATAACAAATGGGGGAACCTGGTAAAGAACTGCATCACCAAAGTTACTCAGGTGAGCGATGTTGTCCATGGGCCTCTTGTTTATTTTCCTTTCCTCGGCATATGTATGTTCTTTGAAAAACCTAATTTTGGCACGGCCCGAACATGGACATCGAAGTCAGAATGCGATTTTTAAAACTGAAGTCGAGTGTAATTTCAAGCTCTTCCGGACTGTCTTGAATGTTTTACAAATATGCCATGCTTTCTGGCCACATGACGTTCACATTGGAGGTAGGAACACGAAGTTGACCTTGGATTATGAACTTGTTCCCAACAATCTAAACATTGCTGATAAATTTGAATGAGAGAAAATAGTTATGATGTATGACTTCATGATATTGATCTAGAAGTTTAATATACAAGTGTAGTTTTGAAAAGATTTAATTTTTGCTTATTTATTAATCTGTTGACAAAAATCATGACGAAAAAAAAACAAGAGGAACAAACTGTAAAGTTGATGTATGAGAAATTAAAGAAGAAAAGTTGACGGAATGATTTTCTTAAAAGATAAGATCTTTATCATGTTTATCTAGCTCCTACGTTTGAAATAGATTCTGACAAGTTATGTGTTTCTGGGGTTTCTGATGTAATCTTAAACTTTACAAATTATGAAGACAGTTTTTTGGATGTATGAAATTTCTTTCAAGATGGAATCCATCTCAAACTGTATATATCTATATATATAATTGACTGTTGTAAAATTTGACCTAAAATGTCAGGACAAATCTGTCAAGAAAAATATTACCTATTCAACAGAAGATTTCAAAAATAGATATTTCTTTTTAATGTTGATTTTTCTGACAACAAACAAGAGTAATGTTGAAATTACGACTAGAGTCTTCCAAAACAGTAAACAATGTTTTCTCTCGTTATTAAACATGTTTTAATTGTCAAGAGCTATAAATTTTGTTCCAACAAATAGATAAAAAAAACTTTTACTCCCGCAAGTTTACTGTATTTTCCGTAAGAAATCACAACTTAACATCAATTGTATGAAAACATACTAAATAAGTAAGACTTTTTTTTTATTTATTTAGACATTACGGCAAATGTTTGAAGGCAAATGCGAAAGTCAGATGTGAGAAACTCACTATTTTTGAAATCTTCAAATATATCTAATTAAAATTCTCAAAATTCAATTAATATAAAAAAATAGAATCTTTCCAACAGGAAAAACAGTAAAATTACTTCGAAGGAGACATGTTGAGATTATAATAGATAGATTACTATCGGCACGGTAAACGAGATTTAATGTGTTTTTGGTTTATTTTTGCAATTACTGAGCCATTGAGCGGTCTCCCAAACCGTCCTATGTGGCATCAAGCCGTTAAGATTGTTTATTTGGTTTAGTTGTTTACATTAGGTCCCCGTCTATCTGTTAGGTTACAAATTGATTTATCTGAATTGAAGTAATTACTATCAACAAAACGTTTAACACTGGACCTATAAAATAGCATAGAGAAGCCAAATTAAGCAATACGGGGACCAAAGATTACTGCTGAAGAAACGAAGACCGAATTAGAGAAAATTGCCATGTTACTAATTTGTTAATAAATTCAATCAATCCGAATGTAGAAACATATCAATAGAATTCCACAAAAATTGTCTTGTGTAATGCATTGCTTAAACGATCCACTGCCCAGCTTCCTTGCTTATGAAGAAAACTACCTCTATTTCTGCATCTGCAGTAACTGAGGAACGAAGGTATTTCTTCATGCCATAATGCTGCAATTAACTCATCCGATAAATTTTGGATTTTTTGTTTTGTTAATATCTGGTAAAATTGAATTCAATTTCTCCCGTTGCGTAGGGTTTCATCTAGTTATATGTTTTTTTTTTGTTTGGGGGGGGGGGGTTGATGGTAGAGGTTTGTAAACTTAAAACTGTGTGTTCGGCATCTACGGTGCGAAATGGGGATTTTTACCTGCTAGCACCTACTGCAACACAGGACATTATTTATACGCTCTTATCCCAATGTCCTGTCTCAGTTTGAATGGACCACGATGTATGAACATTCCCTGATGACTTTCATCCTCACAGTGTCTAGGTTTTGTGATTTTGGAACTCCACATGGGTTTCTTTGTGTGGAGTAACCTTGACATTGTAAGGATGTAGCAAACGCTCTTACCACTTTGCAAAGCGGGCGACTCGATTTAGTTTTAAGCAATTTAATCTAAAATTTCTTTAAATAAAACATTTATTTTCACCTACGGGTGGTTCTCGAAATATCCAAGGTATACTGGTAGGTTGTTGGAAAATAAAGAGCTACATATGATAAGAGGGCCTCTACAAGAATAAAAAAAATTAAAGGTGAAAATATAATTTTCATCTCATGAACAACGCAATAAAAATTCGCACTTTATAAATCATGCATTGCAAAGATTTATCGAAATAAATCAATGAATAAATATAACCAGTCTGGCAGTTTCAGCGACATAATTCCAATTCTTTCAACTTTAATATAAAATGCGATGAATCAAATTTACACGTCAGGTTTTGATGATTTATTTCACTTTATTAAACAGTTCTAATATGTAATAAGAATAGTCCGCCGAGAACCTGTTTTATACGCAATAACTCTCCTCATGCCCCTGCGCTAAAAATTTCCATGAAATGATAGTTTACACACAGACAGAATTTATAGGGGTCTTCTTTAGGCCACAGGGAGTTGTTATGTAAAATTTCATTGCAAAGACGTAAATTTCACTCCTTCGAATGAACTTATTAAAATATTGTGGCATTGATCTAGCTCAAACTAATTGTCTGGCTTGTAATATTTTTTGGTTGGAAATAAAAAAAAAATGATAAATGTGTCCAAGCTTCGTAGATTCTTTATCCTGACTAAAGTGTTAAGTGGGTTCCAGTGCCGTCGCTCGTTCACACTTCCTCGGTCGCATCGTTCCGTTAACGCCATCGTTGTCACATTAGCTTTACTATCCTCAAAAACAGTCCTTGACAGGGAGCCGCGGGAGAATCAAGCAGTGAAAATTTTGGAGTGAAAATGCTTTGTGTTACATCATTTTGTATCCCACATGTTGTTTAGATTTAGATAGAGGGATGTATAGCCCTTCGGGCTCGTTATCACAAGTCAATTTTTCTTTTCCTTTTTCCCTTTATTTTCAAGTTGGTTTGACCTCATCAGTGCGACTTTCCGTGCGTCACTTTTACGTGTAAAGAGAATTAATTTTTAGCTCACCTAAGCCGAAGGTTCAAGTGAGCTTTTCTGATCAAAATTTGTCCGTTATCTGTCGTCGTCGTTGTAAACTTTTCACATTTTCATCTTCTCAAGAACCACTGGGCCAATTTCAACCGAACTTGGAACAAAGTATCCTTGGGTAAAGGGAATTCAAGGTTGTTCAAATGAAGGGCCACGCCCTTATTCAAGGTGAGATAATTCAGAGATAGCGAAAATTTGGTGGTAAGTTTTAAAATCTCCTCAGGTAGTGTAGATTCAAGTTTAATCAAATCATGACCCCAGGAGTAAGGGCGGGGCCACAATGGCCGGTCAAAATTTTACATAGAAATGTAGGGAAATTCTTTCAAAATCTTCTTCTCAAGAATGGCAAAGGCATGAATGATCATATTTATATGGAAGCATCCTCAAGTTTTTTCAAATCATGACCCCCGGGGGTAGGGCGGGGCCACAATGGCTGATCAAAGTTTTACATAGAAATATATAGGGAAATTCTTTAAAATCTTCTTCTCAAGAACCACTGTGCCAGGAAGGATGAAACTTATTGGGAAGCATCCTCAGGTAGTATATATTCAATTTTTTTTGTTCAAATCATGACCGCTGGGGGTAGGGTAGGGCCACAATGGCTGATTTACATAGAAATATATAGAAAAATTCTGTAAAAATCTTCTTTTCAAGAATGGCAAAGCCATGATTAGTCATATTCATATAGAAGCATTCCCAGGTAGTGTAAATTCAAGTTTGTTCAAGTCATTACCCTTGGGGTTAGGGCGGGGCCACAATGTACGTTCAAATTTAAAGGGCAATAAAGCCACAGGTAGTCAAAGAAATATGCAAGCATCCTTTATATTTAGTGTAGATTCAATTTTGTTCAGATCATACCCTCTCCCCTTTAAGGATTCGCTGGGACCACTTTTGGGTTTAAACTTTTCAATCATAAACTGATTTCTGCTTTTTTCCAAGATATAGTGCTCAGGTGAGTGATGTGGCCCATGGGCCTCTTGTTCAATAATAATGTCAAAAAGTTAATTTTCATTTTCTAATATTTCAAGCCAAGTCTTTTTTTCTGTTTTTTTTCTTAACCCTACTTCCTCCCTTCTAGAGAATTTTTCATTGATATGAAGACGCCACCACTTGCCAATTTTGACATTTGCTCTCAAGGCCATTGAGCAGTGAGGGATCTTTTTCGTAGAAACACCTATTGTGACACGGGACCTAAGTTTATACTCTCTCATCCGAATCCAAACCAAAAATTCTATAGGAAACTATAGTTTACTACGAGGGGTGATCAAAAAGTTCGCGAACTGTCTCTATATCTCCAAAACCGCAATTCAGATAAGAAATAAAATTGGCACACATGTAGCCATACACAAGTTCTATAAATAGCATATGCTGAATAACACTTTACTCCTTGTTCGTGACGTCACAATGTGAAAATGACGTCACTATGCAGGTCACTTGTGACGAAAAATGGTTTTCTCAATCGTACTCGTTCAACAAACGACTGAAAATTTATGGTTTATCTTCGAAATCCCTTTGAAGTAGACTATAATAATTTGCACATAGTTTAATAAGACAAACGACTTCTTATAATTTCCATCAATGATTGGATTGATTCTTTTAGTGAAGGAAGGCAGATGGTTAAAAATGATACTTATTTTGCCCAGTGAAAGCAAGCTTGAAAAGAGATGTGTTTTTAATTAAGCAATTAGCTATCAAAGACCTCCAATTTACACTTTGAAAAATAGCTGAATATTTCAACAATAATATAATTATTAAATACCTAAGATATCGTTTACTTTAGATTTTAAACATATGAGATATGATTAAAAAAAGCATCCATTCTCTATCCGCCTTGAATAAACGTCTCTCCCAAGATAGAAGATTTGAGTTTTGATGGTCGCCATGCTTATTTTTGGAAAGGATATTCTTATCCACCCATTCTGTTGCAGAGAATTGATTATTTCTGACAAATTAACTGTTCTTGTTACAAAAATTAACTTATTGGAAAGAAATATAAAATTCAGAAAAATCTTTCAGCTTTTGTGACAGAACGCTACGGAGGTGGTCACGTGACCGGCTATATCACGTGATTCGCGCATGAGCAGAACAATAGCAGATGAGCATTAAAATCGGAGAGGACTGATTTAAAATATAATCAACACTGAAACCAATATTGTGTCTTTTATGGAAGTTATTCAATTAGTTCGCGAACTTTTTGATCACCCCTCGTATAGTAAATCAAAGTTCAAAAGTTTTTGCAATAGTAAATCAAAGTTCTAAAGTTTTCATCATAGTAAATCAAAGTTCCTAAGTTACAACAGAGTAAATCAAAGTTGCAAAGTTTTCACCATAGTAAATCAAAGATCCAAAGTTTAAACTTTGGTACTACAGCTAACTATAGTAAAATATAGTTTACTATAAGTATTTTCTTTTCTTAGGGAAGGATTGTTCTCTACGTCCCGCAGTGAATTCGAACTGCGAAGTAAGGATTAACTCTTTAATCAGCGTCTCTAGAACAAACGCTTTAACCACTGCACCACGCAATGAGTTCTTGTGATGTTTATCGATGTGATGTTCTGATGTTTTAAACAAAAGCCATTTTTTTTCCCCGCTTTCACTGAAAGTTTGGGAAATTAATTTGGGTCTGTCCGTCCGTCCGTCTTTCTGTCTGTCTGTAACGCGTTCGTTTCCACGCGATATCTCGAGAACCCTTTGAGTTTTTGCAATGAAATTTTACATAACTCCCTAGGAAGACCCCTATTGATTTTGAGGTCAAAAGGTCAAAGTTCAAGGTCATAATGTAGACATTCTGTCTGTGTGTTACACTATCGTTACGGGCGATATTTCAAGAATATTTTAAGCTTTTGCAATGAAATTTTATACCAAAACTCTTAGGGTCTCTCTCATCCCTCTCAAAGTGTTCTGCCTCGTTTGTTTTATTAGTATTAAATGTCGCTTGGCACTATTTCTAGCACAGGAGCATGTGGAGAGTTATTACGTATAATACATATTGTCGGCGGACTTTTCATTCTTATTACAATTATTTTAACTGTTTAATAAAGGCTAAATTAGACACCATGCATTGTGTAAAAATTTTGACAATATCGAACGTATGTGACCTAATGGTTGCATATAATTTCCACTATAAAAAAGCTTCTCCTTGGTATAGTGGTATGTCTCTCGCTTGAAAAGCAAGAGGTCCCGGGATAGAATTCCGAATGATCCATTTTCTTTCTTTTTTTTAAAAAAAAAAACAACTTTTTTTTACTAAATGATAGTATTCAGCATCATGCCATGTGAAATAAAAAAGAAAAAACGTATAGCTTGTACAATCTCCTAAGATCATCATTACAGTGTGATAAATATTCTACATAAGAATCTTCTATACACATAATAAAGGTAAAGCAATCAAATCTTTATATCCATATTGGAATTTTTTATTGTTTCAATATACATGTATACATTTAATAATTCTTCAAATTCAGTCAGGGGGGATCCGACCCCCCCCCCCCGAACTGTGTATTCAGCATCATGTAATATGAAAAAGATATAACGTCTGGCTTATACGAACTCATAAAATCATTACAGTGCGATAAATATTCTGTATAAAAAGAATGTTCTATATACATAATAAAGAATAAGCAATCAAATCTTTATATCCATATTGGCATTTTTTATTTGCTTCAGTATACATGTACACATTTATTTCATAACTTTGCGAATTCAGTCAGTGGGGATCCGACCCCCCCCCCCCGAACTGCGCATGGTCTTATTTTTTTCCCTAAGCGGGGGACACACATTCTTTGCATTAGCTTGTTCCATCGTAAAACTATTGTTGAAGATGAAAAACACTTTTTACTTGATTGTCCTATGTATAAAGAAGTCAGAAAGAAGTATTCAAGGTTACTAAGATGTTAATACCTTATCTTGTTGGCTTAATCCAAATAACTTTGTATCTACAAAACAAATCTGTCTATATATCAGAGACTATTTTAATATTAGAAACAAGCTTGCTACAATTTAATATTTTGTATTACTAACAATACATTTCTGTATAATATGTGCTTTAGTGCCAATAAAGAATTGAATTGAATTCAATCTGTTTTATCATCGTCTATAAGGAGGAAGTCTCGGCAGCAGCCTGCTTTGCTACATTTTTCAAGGAAATTTAATATACATGTATTCATATATGTGAGACTCTTTAAACTTGCTATTAATTTGGTCGAAGGAAGATCTGATAACCATTTGGAGAATGAAATAAACTATCCAAAGAATAGTTTGTCATTTGAGCCTCGGGTTACATACCTTATTGAAAATTCTACATGGACAGAAAGAAATCACGTTTGGTTCTAAGATGCAAAGCTTCCAAGGAATGGAGAAAAGCTTGAATCTCTTCCTGAAAGAAATCTTCGGTTTCCTTGTTTTATTTGAAAGACAACTTAGAGAGGAAAATTCAAGTCACATTTGAATGAAGTCAAACCCTTCTTTCCTGTTACTCATTGCTGGATTTTGGTGGGGGTGCGCTGAATAGAAATAAAACCGATCCGTATATTAAGATATTCCTAACTAAATTCTTCGAACTTATCTTTTCTCTTCTGCAGGGTGTAATGTAGAATGGTCATAATATCCAGAAGTAAGAGATCACAGCTTAAGATAACCGATCAATATCAGGACATAATTTTCTAACCTTAAATATTCATCTTATATTTAAAAATCTGAAACTAATTCAAAGCAGTTGAGAGTAGAAAAATATTTACCAGGAGAAATTTTCAAAAATATAATTACGTGAGCAGTAATTAATTAATGAAGAATTCATTGAGGTGTATGTGGACAAGCAAATAAATACTAAGAATATAAAAAAAATCTTGATGGAATGATTCATATGATTATTAAGAATAGAAAAACGATGGAAAACGACATTTTTGCCAGATATTTTTCTAAATTTGATTTGTATTGATTAAAATCAAAGGGGGATGAATCTTCAAGGACAAGGTCAAAAATTAGGACACATTCCACTCTTACATATTGATTCTAAAACATCTGTGAATATCATTGAATATTGAAGTCATTAGCACATTGCTTAAGTATGAAATATGAAAATTTTAACAGTTATCAAGCTCAAATGTTCAATGAAACGTTACAATTTCGGAGCATTGAGCAAACACAGATCTCTAAAAACATCAGAGTTGAGAACAGATGCCATCGAGGAGTAAGTATCCCCTGTCTATCGATCATATTGGCTGTGTGCTCCTTTTCTTGATAGGTAAACGAAAATATCATTGGACAGTTAATTTTTTAGTAATTGCTTGACAACTTAATATACCACGGCAGAACGGTAACCTCATGAGCTCATCTTGAACAAGAATCGTAGGTTGCAAGTGAGAAAAGGACACCTTTCCCAGTAGTCGTAATCTGTATTTGAAAGGTGACTGGAAGAACTTGCTGTCTGCTCTGGAGAAGTTTCCTAGGAAGATTCATTACTATGTACTAGTACATGAATAGTACATGCATTATTATATATGAAATTTGATTCCCCTTTTCAGTCTTAGTCTCAGTGTAAACAATTTGTTGATATACGCAGTTTTAAGAAATTCCGCAATTTTTTACTTAAAAACTTGAATTCACACAAATTTGAAATATCTGCAATTAAGAATAAAATAACTAATCTACATTTCTAATACGAGGGTTGTTCGAAAAGTTTGTGGACGATGTCAATCTTCGTTATATTACTCATCAGAAATTTTAAATAAGCACAATATGATATGTAAAAATATTTGTTTAGTTGATCTGTGAAGTTTCATTCCATTCGATTTGACAGAAATCAATTTACTTCATTTTAAAATCAACATGTTTCCGCGGAGCACATTTAACGGCAATTTAAAGTCAAAACATAGCGTCGAGAATTTCTAAAAAATACTATCCCTTTACATTTTACACAGTATAATCCAATGCCCACTCACTGAATCCTTTTTCTAATACTTTACATTTATTTTTTAAGAATTGCTTTCGTTGGATAATTTACTTTGTTAAGGTTTTAATTTCTTTTACTACTTAACCCTGCTTTCACAGGATAAGCAACTCTGAAGCGCCTTCGTCTCTCTTTGACATTCCAACTTTTTAGAATTTTTGGTAAGATTTTTACAGTTAAACCATTTCTTCACAGATTGTTCTCATCCGATACAGAGTCCCTGTCACTCAAATACTGCCTTTACTATTTGTACACACAAGCACAACTCGCTTGTGACATATTTTATTGATTCCTCCAACATTTTTAGAGTTTATTCAGGATTTTTCCTGAGAAAAACACAAAATTGCATCTTTATCTGCTGCTCCGTGACGTTCTAAAACGTCATCGTTTTTGTCATTTTCAATAAGGACTACCTATCTTCTCAAGTTGATTTCTTTTCATCAAAGCAAAATATAAAGCCATATTTGTATACGAATCGATGTAACAATTCTTAATTTAAATTTCTGGGTTGTTTTTCGTTTTTGCTCCATTTTACAGAGAATATGACTACAGACATTATTTAGTGTATTGTCTGTAAACTGACTAAATTTTGACCTGCTCCGCGACCCGAATTTTGCATTTTTAAAATCTGGATAAATTTTGAACTAATCGTAATATTTTGAAAAAATTTAATACAGATCATTTGGATTTATTGTTAAAATATTTCTACCAAATCTGGATAAAGATATGACAGTTGTGCACGAACTTTTCGAACACCCTCGTATATTCAAATACAAAACTTGAATCCCATCATGTGGCCAAAACTCGGGACCATGATTTGAACAAAATTGAATCTGCACTACTTAAGGATGCTTGCATATCTTTATCATAAACCAAAGCCTTGGCATTCTTTAGATGAAGATTTTTAGCTCTACTGGTCAGAGACCAGAAGAGCTTATGCGATAGTAATGGTCCGTCGTCCGTCCGTCTGTCTGTCTGTCTGTCCGTCTGTAAACAATTTTTCAAAATGCTACTCCTCCAACAGTTTTGGTCTGATTTCAATATAACTTGGCAACAAGTAGACTACACTAAGATACATAATTCTGTATATCAGTTTTTGATTTCGATGAACGGTGTTGCCGTGGTTACTAAAAATAGAAATTTCTGTGAAATTCTTTCAAAATGCTACTCCTCCTACAGTTTTAGTCTGATTTCAATATAACTTGGCACACAAGTAGACTACACTAAGATACATAATTCTGTGTATCAGTTTTTGATTTCGATGAACGGTGTTGCCGTGGTTACTAAAAATAGAAATTTCTGTGAAATTCTTTCAAAATGCTACTCCTCCTACAGTTTTAGTCTGATTTCAATATAACTTGGCACACAAGTAGACTACACTAAGATACACAATTCTGTATACCGGTTTTTGATTTCGATGAACGGTGTTGCCGTGGTTACTAAAAATAGAAAATTCTGTGAAATTCTTTCAAAATGCTACTCCTTCTACAGTTTTAGTCTGATTTCAGTAGGGCTGGGCAATAATATCGATATTTCAATATATTGCAATACAATGACAAAAAATATCGTATCGCAATACGATTTTGTAATATCGATATATTGGCAATTTTTTAAGATTAAGGAATCTAGTCATTAAATATAAAAATGGACTTATGAAAGTTTGTTATTAAGCCAAACAGTAAGTCAGAAGTTGTTTTGTGGTAAAATTTCAGAGCATAACATAAATGAAATCAACAAGATTTTTTTCCGTGTTGGTTACTTATCATAGTTGTGTACATTCTGCATGTAAATTAAAGTAAATATAGTAAGAAAATGCCATTTTTAATATTGCAATACATATCGCAATACATTTAAAAATATCGCAATATATCGCAATACGAATTCTCAGGCCAATACCCAGCCCTAGATTTCAGTATAACTTGGCACACAAGTAATCTACAATAAGATACATAATTCTGTATATCGGTTTTTGATTTAAAATGAACGGTGTTGCCGTGGTTAATAAAAATAGAAATTTCTGTGAAATTCTTTCAAAATGCTACTCCAAATACAATTTTAGTCTGATTTTAATATAAATGTGGCATGCAAGTAGACTGCACTAAGAACATATAGAGACTTTTTTTTTTTTTTTTTTTTTTTTTTATTTACAGATTCTAATACATACTTATACAATAGAAATATACATTTTCTGTAAATTTTTTATAAGAGAGAGAGAGAGAGAGAGAGAGAGCGTAGAGCAAGAGAGAGAGGAGGGCGAGAAAGGATAGTAAGAAAAAAATTACAAAAACAGATTCTTCCAGGGTTTCCAGGCTTCGTCAAAAGTCAACTGATTATTGTTTTTATATGCAATATACTTGTTTATTTCATACATATATTTGATGGAGGATATCAGTTCATTCAAGGAGAGGTATTTACCACTACATCTCATTCTGTAGATAAAATATTTAATCTGAAGAGCAATGAGATATTTTATTTTGTCTAATTTTGCAAAAGATCCCAATATGAATTCTTTTTTCAAATATACAACATTAATATGAATCTTTCTAAAACAATAACTATCAAAACTATTCAATAAGTCTTGTACTACTTCACATTCCCAGAAGATGTGTTCAATAGTTTCTGTCTCAGTTTCACAAAAAGAACACTTGTATGAATCTATTTTCTTAATTTTATGTAAAAAGGAATTTGTTGCTAATATTTTATGATTAATGCGGAACTGAAACCACTGAAGTTTTGTATCTTTTGTGAGCTTAAAAGGAAATGAAAAAACTTTTTCCCATTCACTATCATTCAAGTTAAAAATTCTATTCCAGCTAGTCTGACCTAAAGGCTTGACATCATTGCTTTTCAAAATTTCATATAAATTTCTTGATTTCTTCGCATTTAATAAACGGAATGTTTTTTGTGTAATATATGGCATATACACAGTTGGCATAGAAATTATATTTTTGGTTTTCATCCATTCTCTGATAGCAGCTATAAGTCCATTGTACTCAAGAAAGTTTGTATGGATTCCATATTTCAATTTAAACATATTAATGTCCATAAAGGAACCGTCCTCTCTTAAGAGATCATTTACGAAAAATACATTATTTTCAAACCATTTCTTATAAAAAATTGTTTTCTTGCCAATCAGTATATTTTTATTAAAAAATAGTGGTTCCATAGAGGCACTTGCTTCTGGTTCTGGTAATTTTTTAGAAAAAAATAGCCAGGCTTCTAAAACATTTTTCCAAAACATATTTTTTACATCTTTAATTTTCTTGAGAATGTATTCTTCTCCACAAAAAACTGTTTTTTTTAAATCTAAAGTTAGATATGAATATTTACCTTGCAGTATGACATTTTTCATCCATACAAGTTTCAGAGACATAATAAACTCTTTAATACTAATCATCTTGAAACCGCCATCTTTAAGATCTTTAATACAAACTCCTTTTTTTAGTCTAAAAGCATTACTCCCCATTACAAAAGAATAAAAGGTGTTTTCTAAATCTTTTATATATAAATCAGTGGGATTTGGAAGGGAGGCAAAAATATGATTCAATGTTGGCAATAAAAGTGTTTTCAAAACTGTTAATCGTCCTAGTGGTGTGAGATTCCTATGTTTCCAATGTCTTATCATTTTCTTTATGTTTTCTAACTTTGAACTGAGATTCCTCGAAAGTATCTTCTGCAAATCTATATCAAATTCAATACCAAGTAACCTAAAGTTTTTCTTTCCCCACTCAAGAGATTGATTTTTACATAAAACCTCATCACTACCTTTTTTGCTACCTATCCATATTACTTGTGTTTTATCGTAATTTATATGTAAGCCGGACATTTTTGCAAAATCTCTAAGGGTACCTAAACTTGATTGTAAAGATTTCTCACTGCCATCTAATATAAGAGAAGTGTCATCAGCGAGCATCGAGATTTTCTTTTCCCCATCAATAAAATATATACCTTTGATGTCTTTGTTATTTCTTATCTTAATAGCAAGGATTTCAGCACATATCAAGAATAAGTATGGGGATAGTGGGTCTCCCTGTCGACACCCTCGATGCAAAGAGAATGTTTCAGATAAATTTCCTCCCTGATTTACTGCTGATGTAATGTTTGAATAAAATAAACTGACCCATTTCCTCATAGACTTTCCAAAATTAAAGAATTTAAGTGATTTTTGAATAAAAGCCCAAGAGACAGAATCAAATGCTTTTTCAAAGTCAACAAGAAGAAGAAGACCTGGTATTTTTTCTTCTTCTGTGTATTGCATAATGTCATAGATTAGTCTAATGTTTTCAGCTATATGCCTGCCCTGTATAAAGCCTGTTTGATCAGGATGTATAATTTTATCTAGAAACCTTCTAATTCTATTTGCTATTGAACCAGATGCAATTTTATAAACTGTGTTTAAAAGAGAGATAGGTCTCCAATTTTTTAACAAGTGTTTAGGTTTGTCACCCTTCGGTAAGCAGGTAATGATTCCATGTCTCTGAGTTACACTTAAGATATCATGATCATATGCATAATTAATTGATCGGACAACAAAAACGCCTATAAATTTCCAAAAGACCTTAAAAAATTCTGAGGTAAAGCCATCTGAGCCAGGTGATTTATTTGATTTCATCCTAAAAAGTGTTTCCCCTGCCTCCTTCATTGTAATTTGACCTTCTAATGACCTTGACTCTTCATTGGAAAGCTTTTTAATATCTGAAAAATTCATTTCCTCCTGAAGGTTAACATTTTCAATGACATCATCTACATTTCTATATAAATTTTCATAATATTGTTTGGTTGTTTTTAAGATATCTGACTGATTATAAACTGTCTCTCCATTTTCTAATTTAATTTTTGGAATAATTTTACTTATGAAATTTCTTGACTCGAGGTTACAGAAATATTTTGTCGGTTTCTCCCCTTCTTCTATCCATCTTGCCCTTGACCTTATATATACACCAGCCATTTTTTCTTTTCTAATATCTTCCAACTCTTTCTTTTTTTCTTCAAGAGTTTCATTATTGCTTGTAGACCCCTGTGCCAATTCCTCCAGGGAACTTATTTCTTTTATAAGTTTTTCTTCTTTAAAAATTCTGGATTTTTTTTTAAAAGACGAATATGAAATACATTTCCCTCTAATTTCCATAAGAAGTGTTTCTAAAAATAACTGGTCATTGACTAAAAATGCAATATTTTCATCTTCAATAGATTGCAAGTTATCTATATTGTATACTGGAACTGCATACTGCTCTTTAACCCTTTGTATCACCCCCTTAATTGAGTTTAAAAATTCTTCATCATATAAAAGAGAATTATTAAATTTCCATAATCCTTTGCCTTTCTTAAAATCATTGAACTTTAAACATAAAGTAATAATCACATATAGAGACTTAATCAAGGATCATTATTCTATTTATTGCTGTTGAAAAAGTTTCAATTTCCAACTGCTTAAGTACTTTTCTCTTCCTTTGCTATAAGTACAAACCAGTAGAGCTTCAGTCTCGACAGAGACTTCTGGTTTTATGTTTACCCTAAATATCCATACTGCAAAACATTGATTCACCATTGATCTTATCTTAAAACAATCAATGAGTTTTGAAAAGATTTTTTAATTGCTCAGTTATCTCTCCTTGAACAAAGATGTCTACAATCTCTACTCAAGAATGACAGCATGCCTTTGGGCCAGAATTTTGGAAGAACATCAAAAATTGAAAGTTCATAGACGATAACGACAATGAAATTAAACCCACAAAGTATCTCGCGTGAGCCTTCAGTTCAGGTGAGCTAAAAGTTCTCTGCACAAGTACAGATATATTCATAAATATTTTTAATCCAGTAGCTACTTTCGTTTTACAGAAGCATGCTTGTTAATGTGGCGTATGACGGCGTTTTTGAAAAATGGCTTTCAGAATTGTTTATGATTTTCCAGTAACGTGGCCCTATATCCAAAAATGTAATTTATTACTCTACCGATACACCTTATCTAAAACTTTTCTGACAGGGTGCTCAATTATTTGAAAATGTTCAACAATGCCGCATGACTATTCCAGATCTTTAATTCTATGAATCCTTTTTAGCTCACCTGAGCCGAAGGCTCAAGTGAGCTTTTCTGATCACATTCTGTCCGTCGTCCGTCCGTCCGTCCGTCCGTCTGTCTGTCTGTCTGTCCGTCTGTAAACTTTTCACATTTTCGACTTCTTCTCAAGAACCACTGGGCCAATTTTGACCAAACTTGGTACAAAGCATCCTTATATAAAGGGAAATTTAAATTGTGAAAATGAAGGGCCAAGTCCCCTCACAAGGGGAGATAATCAAGAAAAGACAAAAATAGGGCGGGGTCATTAAAAAAATCTTCTTCTCAAGAACCACTGGGCCAGAAAAACTGAAACTTATGTGGAAGCATCCTTAGGTAGTGCAGATTCTAAATTATAAAAATGATGACCCCCGGGGATAGGGCGGGGCCACAATAGGGATTCAAAGTTTTACATAGAAATATATAGGAAAAATCTTTAAAAATCTTCTTCTCAAGAACCATTGGGCCAGAAAAGCTGAAACTTATGTGGAAGCATCCTTGGGTAGTGTAGATTCTAAATTGTAAAAATCATGACCCCCGGGGATAGGGCGGGGCCACAATGGGGAATCAAACTTTTACATAGAAATATATAGGAAAAATCTTTAAATATCTTCTTCTCAAGAACCACTGGGCCAGAAAAGCTGAAACTTATGTGGAAGCATCCTGGGGTAGTGTAGATTCTAAATTGTGAAAGTCATGACCCCCGGGGGTTGGGCGGGGCCATAATGGGGAATCAAACTTTTACATAGAAATATATAGGAAAAATCTTTGAAAATCTTCTCAAGAACCACTGAGCCAGAAAAGCTGAAACTTATGTGGAAGCATCCTGGGGTAGTTCAGATTCTAAATTGTTCAAATCATGATCCCCGGGGGTTGGGCGGGGCCACAATGGGGAATCAAAGTTTTACATAGAAATATATAGGAAAAATCTTTTTCGCAAGAACCACTGGGCCAGAAGAGCAGAAACTTACGTGGAAGCATCCTGGGATAGTGTAGATTCTAAATTGTTCTAATCATGTCGCCACCGGGGGTAGGGTGGGGCCACAATGGGGAATCAAAGTTTTACTATGTTGAATCAAAGCATCCTATGGTAGTGTAGATTTCAAATTGTTTAAATTATGATCGGTTGGGTAGGATGGGGTCACAATATGTGTAACAAGGGGGAAATCTGGTAAAGAACTTAATGTTCAAAGCTTCTCAGGTGAGCGATGTGGCCCATGGGCTTCTTGTTTTCAAATGTAATCTGGAATTTAAAAAAACGTATAATGCAGCTCTTTGAAAATGAGCCGTGCATTCAAAAGAGGTAAAATCATTCTCACAGTTTCGCATGCACAGTGTATGTAATGAAAAAAAAAATGCAAATAATTAATTTTTCTTCCCAGAAGACGTTGATCTTTATTAAAAAGATCAGACGTCGTGATTTACAATTCTGTATCTGCTTTATTTGAGCAGTACTTAGTTAAAATAAAACAATTGAATGTAATGAGGTGATACATTTTCAAACAATCTTCAGAACCCGCTAATGTCGGAAAAAAGTAAAATTAGCCGGCAAGATTTTTCTGGGGTCAAAATCAAGAGTCTTTTATCTTTCTTTAATTCAAAACATGCATGCGTTTGACTGTAAAGCAAAGTTTCAAAATTCAACTTGAATGGCTTGATCTAAACGTACAGTTATACAACTAAAAGTATCGGGACATTGTAAAAGAAACTTTTATTCACGATCTTAAGCTTGCTGATAAGATTTTTTTTCGCGTTGAAAACAAAGGGCGTTTCTATTTTTCTTTAATTCAAAATATAAGTATACTAAGTTTGAATGTACAATGGATACAACCCACAAACGAAAATATGCATGAGAACAAACTCTAGGCTAGTACCTGAACCACTTGGGCATAAACAGTCGAGCCCTATGGTTCTTAAATCCATTTTAATTGGTATCTCTATTGCTATTAAGGACAGATGATACAAACAAATTTTTCTTTGAAAAAGATTTAATATCATGTCACAAGTTTAGAAAAGTGGATGGTTCTTAGAATTTTTTCTCCTAAGAACTGGAATATGAAAAAGGCTTGGAAAATATTAGTAATATTCATTGAAATATACCAAGCCAGGTGAATTTTATTAGGAAAAGCTAAATGGTAAAAATCAGCCTATGTGGTAATGCTAATTTTTTGTCATTTTGATCTTCCTCTTAAAATTCACCTGGCTTGGTATATTTTTCGAAAGTTTATATAACACTTTTAGCACCAATATAACATATTCTGAAATTTGTTTTCACCTGTAAACCTTTACTGAGTGTGATTTGTCTATATTTGTTTTTTTTATTATATGTTTCATCCTAATCTTCTGAATTTCACTAACTGGAAAAAAAATTGTAAATGCAAAGTCAGGTTTCCTCTCATCGTTCAAAAATGTGCCAGCTCCAGTCGTTTGAGTGTGAGCTGAAGTTTTCTTAGTGCAACAAGTGCGAAAATTACGAGAACTGACAAAATGAACAAGTTCAATGTTCGGTTTGCTATTACTTTTTTGGTTTGTCAAGTGTTTCTTTTGTTAGTACAAAGTGATTATATTAAATATTTAATGACACTGTTTGGAAAAGTTAAATACAACATTTAAAATGTTTTGTACTTGCCTCATCCGAAGAAAGTAATCTATTGAACTTATTGCATATCGGTTAAACTAGCAACAGAGATTTTAATTTAACTGCAAAACATAACAAAAACCATATTTACTATTTCATAGTCTTGATAATTACGCATGATAATCTCAAATCCGTATCTTCAGAAAGAACGCCGTTCTGTTCTAATAGACAGCGTACGCCAATTGTCAAATGGTATTAATGTAGAGGTTTTTAGCTCTACTGGTCAGAGACCAGAAGAGCTTATGCGATAGTAAGGTGTCCGTCGTCCGTCCGTCTGTCTGTAAACAATTTGTCAAAACGCTACTCCTCCTACAGTTTTGGTCTGATTTTAATATAACTTAACTACACTAATATACATAAAATAGTGCATCGGTTTTTGATTTCGATGAATGGTGTTGCCATAGTTACTAAAAATAGAATTTTCTGTGAAATTCCTTTAAAACGCTACTTCTTCTACAGTTTTGGTCTGATTTCAGTATTACTTTGCACACAAGTACTGAAGTACACTACACTAAGATAAATAAAATAGTGCATCTGTTTTTGATTTCGATGAACAGTGTTGCCATGGTTACTAAAAATAGGATTTTCTGTGAAATTCCTTTAAAACGCTATGCCTCCTACAATTTTGGTCTGGAACCACTCAACTAATTTCAACCAAATTTGGTATCCAGCATCTATGGGTGAAGAGGAACAAAAATTTTGATTTTCATGCTCCCTGCCCCCCTGGGGCCTGAGGGGTGGGGCCAAAACCACTAAATTTAATGCAATCTTTAAAAATCTTCTGGACATCAAGCAGTCAAATTGTTTGCATGATTGTAATCAGCATTGAGTCCTTTACCAAAATTGTGAAATTCATGACCCCTGGGTCAGGGGTTCTAGTGCTAGGGCGGGGCTATATTGATTATATTGTGAAAATGCATTTAACTTTGAAAATCTTCTCTGCTCCTGGGTATTAAATAAACTAACTAAGTACATAGTTATGATGAGCAAGAGTGCCTCTACCAAAATTGTGAATTTTTTGTGAATTGCAAAAAACAACAACAAGAGGCCCAGGGGCCACAGCGCTCACCTGAGCACATCGGGCTTGAATTTACTCCCCCCCCCCCTTCAGGCGTTCATCATTTGAACAAACTAGAATCTACACTACCTGAGGATGATTCCATATAAATACCCCGGGTATCACTAATCATAGCTTTGAAGTACTTTAAAAGAAGATTTTAAAAGATTTCCCTATATATCCCTATGAAAAACTTGGGTAGGCCATTTTGGCCCCACCCTATCCCCAGGGCCGGGGGTCATGATTTGAAAAAACTTGAGTCTACACTACCTGAGGATGGCTTCCCTATCAGTTTCATCTTTCCTGGCCCAGTGGTAATTGAGAAGGATTTTTAAAGATATTTCCAATATATTCCTATGTAAAACTTGGGTCGGCCATTTTGGCCCCATCCTTGCCCCGGGGGTCATGATTTGAACAAACTTGAATCTACACTACCTGAGGATGATTCCACATGAGATTCATCTTTCCTGGCCCAGTGGTTCTGGAGAAGAAGATTTTTAAAGATTTTTCCTATATATTCCTATGTAAAACTTGGGTCGGCCAGTTTGGCCCCATCCTTGCCCCGGGGGTCATGATTTGAACAAACTTGAATCTACACTACCTGAGGATGCTTCCACATGAGTTTCATCTTTCCTGGCCCAGCGGTTCTGGAGAAGAAGATTTTTTAAAAATGCCATTAATTTTTAACAAATTCATGATTATCTCCCCTTGGAAAATGGCGTGGCCCTTCATTTGAACAACTTGAATCCCCTTCACTTAAGGATAGTTTGTGCCAAGTTTGGTTGAAATTGGCCCAGTGGTTCTTGAGAAGAAGATGAAAATGTGAAAAGTTAACAACGACTTCGACGACGACGACAACGACAGACAACGGACAAATTTTGATCAGAAAAGCTCACTTGAGCCTTCGGCTCAGGTGAGCTAAAAAAAAAAAATTTTTTTTACCTTTTTGCTTTTTTATATTGTACCCGTCCTTTGTTTTATATTGTAATTGTTTTCTACGTGTAAGGTGCTTTAGGGTAATTCCATAATTATATAGGGCGCTATATAAAAGTAGAATAATAATAATATAAATAATAATAATATAATATAATATATAATAATTGTATGGCCCCAGGGTCAGGGGTTCTGGTGTTAGGGCGGGGCTCTATTGATTATATAGTGAAAATGCATTATTTCTTTGATTATCTTCTCTGCTCCTGGGTATTAAATAAACTAACTAAGTACATAGTTATGATGAGCAAGAGTGCCTCTACCAAAATTGTGAATTTTATGGCCCCGGGGTCAGGGGTTCTGGTGTTAGGGCGGGGCTCTATTGATTATAGAGTGAAAATGCATTATTTCTTTGAAAATCTCCTTCTCTGCTCCTGGGTATTAAATAAACTAAGTACATAGTTATGATGAGCAAGAGTGCCTTTACCAAAATTTTGAATTTTATGGCCCCTAGGGTCAGGGGTTCTGGTGTCAGGGCGGGGCTCTATTGATTATAGAGGGAAAATGCATTAATTCTTTGAAAATCTTCTTCTCTGCTCCTGGGTATTAAATAAACAAACTAAGTACATAGTTATGATGAACAAGAGTGCCTCTATCAAATTTTTGAATTTTATGGCGCAAGGGTCAGGGGTTCTGGTGTCAGGGCGGGGCTCTATTGATTATATAGTGAAAATGCATTATTTCTTTGAAAATCTTCTTCTCTACTCCTAGGTATTAAATAAACTAACTAAGTACATAGTTATGATGAGCAAGAGTGTCTCTACCAAAATTGTAAATTTTATGGCCCCAGGGTCAAGGGTTCTGGTGTTAGGGCGGGGCTCTATTGATTATAGAGTGAAAATGCATTAATTCTTTGAAAATCTCCTTCTCTGCTCCTGGGTATTAAATAAACTAAGTACATAGTTATGATGTGCAAGGGCACTTCTTTCAGAAATTTGAATTTCAAGGCCCCTGGTTCAGGGATACTAAAGGGGGGGGGGGGCTCTACTTATATACTGAAAATAAATTGTTTGAAATCTGCTCCTTGGTATTAATCAAACATTTTTGATAAACAAGTGTGCCTTTTCAAAAATTGTGCAATGTAGACCTAGGGTCAGGGGCACTTGTGATTATTTCTGAATATTACTGATTAGTTGAAATGCATGTTTTGTTCCCCTTCCCTGCCTATGGGTATTAAGTAAACAAACTAAGCAATTGCAAAGTGTATAGTTATGCATGATTAGCAATGGTGCCTTTTTCAAATTTGTGACTGCCATAGCATCTAGCTTAAAACATGAACCAAATTCAATCATTTGAAAGTTGTTGCATGTTGCTCAGGTGACCTATAAGGCCCATGAGCCTCTTGTTTATTATAAGAATGGTGGATAGGTAAGAAAAGAGTATATTTTTTTTAGTTTAAATAAAATTTTCTTTTTTTAAACACTGACTTTCACATGAAAAGGGCGTATTTATTCAAACACACGAATTCAAATAACCCTCCCGCTCTCCCCTGCTTTTTGGTGTCGATGATTGTTTGACGTCATATTGTACCTGTCTCGTCTGTATGTACCAGTTGACTTGTTTGTTCATTTAGATTTTTGTTTGAATGAAAGATATATATGTATTGTCAGGCCATCTTTATATACATGTATAATGTTTGTTTCATCTCCCGACTCAAAGTAAAAAAATATGTCGGTAGGTAGAAGGGGAGATTTTTATCCTAGAAATTGCAAAATACATGTGCATTTTGATAGGATGGGAAAATCCAGGGGAAAAAAGAAAAGAATTATTGCTTTCTGTAGGCTAAAAAGTTATGAGTCGGACCATTTTAGGCACGGTTGGCCGGGAGTGGGCAAGCAAACTTTGTTTAAAAATAGGTCCCAAGATGAAAGCACTAACGAATGCACACTACTCCATGGCACCTGATCCCACATGTGATGTTTTGGAGGTCTTTGTTTGCTCTGCTCCTATTTTGTATTGTTTTATGGACTTTTGATCTTGAAAACTGTTCGTTACCTCCTTATGTTTCACCAAGATCTATGTCATTTGATCAAATTTCATTATACAATCTGAAAGGTCTTGTTACTGGTAATGAGAATTCTAAAAATATATGAAAGCCCTATCTCTTCCTCTGAAGTAAATGTCACGACCAAAGTTAAGATTTTAGATAGTAAGGGCAAAATTCTAGGTCAAGGTCAAAGATGATCATTTTTCTGTAAGGTGCTGTCGAGTAAAGTATATATAGTATATGTTATAAATATGTGAAATCAGGAATAGCATGTTTTTCCTAAACCATCCAGTAAAAACGTAAATTTAAGTTATAGAATTAAAAAAATATTTTCTTAATTTAAACAATTTTATATTCAAAAATATTTCTAAGAGCAATAACACCTTCTTATTATGCCCCCCTTCGAAGAAGGGAGGGCATATTGCTTTGCTGCTGTCTGTCTGTCGGTCCACTTAGTGTCCGTTCATTTTCTTCACAACCGTTGCACATACTGAAATCCAATTATTTGCAGTATCCGCTCATTTTCTTCGAAGAGGTTGCACATACTGAAATGAAATTTAGTATACAGATATAACAGATGACTGTCTAGGTCAAGTTCTGTTTTGGGTACGATCGCGCCATTTTTGACAGAGTTATGCCCCTTGGATTTAGAAAAATCTCAATTATTTGCAGTTTCCGTTCATTTTCTTAGCAGAGGTTGCACATACTGAATTGAAATTTAGTATACAGATTTATCAGATAAATATCTAGGTCAACTTCTGTTCTGGGTACGATCGCGGCATTTTTGACAGAGTTATGTCCCTTGGCTTTAGAAAAACTCCAATTTGGGGGAGGAGGGGGGCATAAGTGTTTTACAAACATCTCTTGTTTATATATGATATGAAAGTCCTAACCTCTCTCACTCAAACGTTTCGTAAAAAAATCTGAAAAAAAAACTGAAATTTAAAACAACCAGAAAAGTATTTTAACAAGTACGGTGTACAGCAATGCACACATCAAATATAAACACCATATATTCTCTCATTCAAAAGTTATCATTATAAAAATAAGCATATTTTGAAAAGTCTTCACAAGCAATGCACATGTCAAATATTAACACGATATCATCTTCATTGAAAATTCCACAATGGTTAATTTTTGAAAGGTATACTGCGACACGGGCCACCGATTTCAATCGAAGGATGGGCTTTCAAGTCCTTCATTAGGATCTGGAGTGGGATTTGAACCTGCGACGTAACAATCAAATCCTTTCTCTGCGACTCCAGAGCAATAGCACTCTAACCATCGCATCAGTTTGGGTCTAGTCGGGTTTGATTGATTGTATACTGTTTAACGTCCCTCTCCAGAATATTTCACTGATATGGAGACGTCACCATTGCCGGTGAAAGGCTGCAAATTTAGGCCTATGCTCAGCACTTACGGCCCTTGAGCAGGGAGGGATCTTTATCGTGCCACACCTGCTGTGACACGGGGCCTCGGTTTATACGGTCTCATCCGAAGGACCGCCCCATTTAGTCGCCTTTTACGACAAGCAAGGGGGTACTGAGGACCTATTCTAACCCGGATCCCCACGGGGCTAGTCGGGTTTGAAAGAAACCCTTAAAAACAATAATTATAGAAAAATCAGAGCTCATTATACCCCCGTTTGAAAAGCGGGAGGGTATTTAGTAATTGGTATGTCCGTCCGTCTGTCTGTACGTCCGTCCATCTGCCTGTTACGATTTTGGGAACCCATCTTTTATTCTTATACCAGAGTAAAATTAAATGAAACTTTCACAGAATCTTTATTACATATTGCCATTGTGCACCTCCTATTTTACTTTTTGATCCGAACATATTTTGGGTTTCCCACAGAAAAACATGGACAATGCCATTATATTCATACGGGAGTCGGGATGTATCATTAGTGAGCTCATTGCGCACAATACCTCGAGTTTTGCATCGTGAAAATAAATCAAGCAACTTATAATGGTTTATTTCATGTAAAATTAGCTGAATATTCTACAACATTTGAATGCCTTTCATTTTTGACAAAAAAAAGTTGAGTAACAGTTGAAAAATCTTCGATTTTGCAGTTATGAAAATAACAAATCAAACAACTAATATTGCTTTGTTTGACAGTGGAACAGTAAATATATATTCTAAAAAGAAAAAAAGTTTAAATTTATTAAATATTTAATCGGTCTGAGTCTTGCAGTTGGCCGATTTAGCAGACTGTGTAGTCTTAATTGGGTTTATGTATATTGTGAAAGCCTTAAAATAAATTAGAAAACTAGAGGTACTGTGAGCGATGAGCTCACTAAATGATACCCCCCGCCTCCCATATGGTTATAACTGGTGAAAAAGTCCAAGTTTTCCTGTGGCCGGGAAACTCCAAAATATGTGTCGGATCAAAAAGTAAAATAGGAGGTGCACAATGGCAATATGTAATAAAGATTCTTGAAAGTTTCATCAAATTTCATTCAGTGGTATGAGAGGAGTTGCGGATAAGGATGGGTACCGCCCCATTTAGTCGCCTTTTAACAAGCAAGGGGGACGGACGGACAGACGGAAGGACGGGGACTAGACGTTTAAAGACCCTTAAAAACAATAATTAACGATTACTATATACCATCCCGCTTTTCAAGCGGGGGGTATAATAAATTAGCTAACTCATATTTAATTGACGACTTATAGTTAACTCTGTTGCATGTAAATCGTTCTGCACGCGCGCGTCCCCGTACCTACGCTACGACGAAAAAAACTAGAGGTACTGTGAGCGATGAGCTCACTAAATGATACCCCCCGCCTCCCATATGGTTATAACTGGTGAAAAAGTCCAAGTTTTCCTGTGGCCGGGAAAATCAAAATATGTGTTTATTTCAAAAAGTAAAATAGGAGGTGCACAAATGGCAATATGTAATAAAAATTCTGTGAAAGTTTCATCAAATTTCATTCAGTGGTATGAGAGGAGTTGCGGATAAGAGATGGGTAAATAAAGCGTAACAGACGGAAAAACGGAAAGACGGAAGGACGGACGGACAGACGGACAGACGGACAGACGTACAGACGTGACTTAATTGGGATTACTATATACCCTCCCGCTTTTCAATAAATTAGAAAATAATATGGAGATAACGAACAGCATTCAAGCTGAAAAGTCCATTGAACAATACAAATGAGGAAAAGAGCGAACGCGGACCTCCAAAAAAAAAAACAGAGGTGGGATCAGGTGCCATAAAAGATTGAGCATCCCCTGCCGACCGGTCAAACCCGCCGTGTGCTCCTTGACGTGATTGGGAAATAACGGGAAAAAATCTGTCTACAATTCAGTGTGCAAAAATGGCTTAACGATGAGTATGAAAAACGTCAGTCAGCATTCGACTTAATGATAATTTTTTTTTGCTAACAAGGTCATTGTATCGACCATAGAATAATGAAAGCAAATCAAGGGGTTAACAAAAGTAGTTATGAAATCTGACGTACAGGAAACTGAAGGATACTTAGTTTGAAACAAATGACTTGCGTAGAGTCGGCATTCAACCAGCAGACAAGAGCTAAAAATGAATTGAGTTGAATTAACAATTACTATAGAAATTGATGAATATGTCAGAAAGAAAAGAGTATGTAATGAGTAACGAGGGTTTCAGCGTTCATTGTAATTAGATTTATAACAGTTGTTAAAAAAAAAAAATATGAAATTTTATTTTCTCTACAAAGTTAATTATCCTTTGCTTATGAACATTAATGATTACACATGTATACATACCTGTAATTAGATTTAAAACAGGTGTATTTAAAAAAAAATATGAAATTTTATTTTCTCTGTAAAGGTAAATATCTTTCGGTTATTGGTTACGAAAATGAATGATGATACTTAAGTACACATACATTTGAAAATTTTTGAATAAGGATTGGTTGAGTTTTTCTATTTTAACACTCAACTGGCTGATACATTCATATCAACTGGATTAGCTGACGTTTTATTCATTTCATTAACAAGATACAAAAATCAAAAATGAAATGAAACAATCATATATAATTTAAAAACTTCTCCAAGACAGAAACAAGTCATGATAAAACTATGCCTAAAATAAATCTAAATGAAGAATTCTTTTAATAATACAGACTACAAAACAATGATTGGAAAATCTGCATTGCGAAATTGAAAAATGAGTTGAAGATTTGTGGATTTTGGTTTGATTGTTTTTTTTAAATTTAAACGCCCTTCACATGTAGAAACTGAGACAAAACCAACTAAAGGTGGGATGTTTACAATGCTCTGGAATCAAACTAGTGTCTAATTTCCTGTTCCTAATTGTACCAAATGTCACACAGTTTTTGTTTTCTTCTCTACCGAAAGACCTTTTTATTTTTCTTAGGAATTCTATCAAACTTGGGAACATATTGCTAAATTGTTTTAATTAATACATACAATACATATACATGTATGTGCTCAGTATTTCGGTTAAATTCTCCATCAAAAACAAAACATAAGAATTTTGTATGAATAACAAATATTGTCGAGCAACCAGAAAACCTCTCCATAGAGCTTGCCCACTAGGTTCCCGAAAAGCCTCTTCTTAGATTTTGTCCAACGGTAACAGCGTCATGGATTTTGACCAGAATTAAATATAACTGGTGAAAAGGACAAGTCTTATGGATATAAAAAGCAATACACAGTTATAATTGTTATATTTTGTAGTTAAGAACTTGTTAGCTTTACGGGTCAGAGACTAGAAGAGCTTATGCGATAGTAAGGTGCCCGTCTTCCTTCCGTCTGTTTGTTTATAATTTTTTGAAACATACTAACTCTTACAATTTTGGTTCGATTTCAATAGCTAAGTATACAAGTAAAATTATTAATAAATTAAGATACATAATTCTTTTTATCCGTTTTTTGATTTTGATGTACACTTTTGTTGTGGTTACTAAATATAGAAATTTCTTGGGAATACTCTTACAAAACGATACTCCTCCTACAGTTTTGCTTTTGATTTCAATTTATTACCCTATAAGGTACATGATCCTACATATCGGTTTTTGAATTTGATAAACATGGGTACTTAAAATTGAAATTCTTTTTGAAATACTTTTAGAAACGCTACTCTTCTGACACTTTTGGTCCAATTTAAACATTTCTTGACACACTGTAAGTGGACTTCACTTTGATACATGATAATGTTTATCGATTAGTGACTTTGAAGAGCCTTTCTGCTTACGTTACTTAAATACAAATTGTCTTTGAAATTCTCGCAAAACGCTCCTTCTCCTAATTTTGAATGTTGTTTTTTTTATTTTGATGACTCGTGAAATACGTGCAAAACGCTACTCCGCCCTCACTTTTGGTCTGATTTTGATATCATATGGCATATAAGTAGACAATAATATTATTTATTATATAGCGAATAAATAATCTATAATAAAAATCTACCAAAAGTCTAGAGAATTTTAGCGTTCAATATCTTGACGTTTTATTGAACGCTAACTTTGTATTAAGTGTATGAGTATGCCCGAAACATTCCGAATACGAGCGTTCAATTTCGAACGCCCCGTTGTAAACAAAAATATCGTTAGGTCATCATCTCGGAGGCAAATTTATGATAGATATTGGCTTCTAGGTAATAAGTGTTTATTTTCAGGCAAAATTATAATTAATAATTTAGTATGTTTTAGTCTAAAATAATACCTCAAAAATCAGATCATAACGCTAGGTAGGGTCATGGAAAGGATGCGATATTGAACACTTACACTTGCAGGACAGACGTTAATTTAAATACCGATACTGAAAATTCTTATTAATTTGAGTTTTTTAGTTGAAATTATTAATTTTTTTTAGCTATATAATAAAGGATTTATTGAACTTATATTGGTGAATATTGGCACTCGTTGGCTGTACAAATGCACTCACAAGCTCTGCATGTGTACAGCCAACGAGTGCCAATATTCACCAATATAAGTTCAATAATCCTATAATAGTGGTTCTTGATTTCGATGTTCCTGTGTTGCTGTGGTATGAAATACCTTGAAATACTTTTAAAATGCTCCTCCTCCTACAGGTTTAATCTGATTTCACTATAACTTGGCATACAAGTTGACTACTCTAAGATAAGTAATTCTGTATAAAAATTATGGATTTTTGATGTCGATGAACGAGGTTGCCATTGATAACTAAAACAGATCATTCTAAAAATTCTTTTAAAAGGCTTCGCCTCCTATAGTTTTAGTCTGATTGCCATCTCTCCACAAAAAGCCATTAAACCAAGGACCATTGTTCTATCGCTGTTGCAAAGTTTAAAGTCCAATTGCTACTTTTCTCTTCCCTTGAACTTTATAAATACAAACCAGTAGAGCTAGAGTCTCGACAGACTTCTGTTTTTTAAACCAGAACTAATTTTGATTAAAGGCTTACACGGATGCCACAGGAGGGTGTAAAAGTATGCCTTTTCTCCGAATGTCCTCAATTTTTGTGGGATTTTGTCAAGTTAGAGATACTTTTCACCTCGGAAAACAAACTTAAGCACAAGCTTGCCTATTTGAGATGTTAATACACAAGCTGCATCAGATACTAGTGTAGATAGGCAGGCTTGTGCTCTTTGTAATCTAAAACAAAACAAAATGTGCTGTAATATCGATGAAAAGTTGCATAACAATGAGAAAATTGGAAATCATCATATTTTCTAACCTTCCTGTGTTTCCCTTAACTTTAAACCAGTAGTGATTTTGTGTACGGGGTAACAACTGGTTTTTATTAATCAAAGACATTAAATTCAAGGGCCTAAAAGGGTCTTGGCCTATCTTGCCCTTTTGTAAATTAACAGTGACAGAACCAAATGTATCAAACTATTTGAAGTTAATTTTGAAATTGTTTTAAAATGATAATATTTTTGTCTTGTTTTATTTATGAAATATCTCTAAAAGCTTCAAAATAGTAATAAAAGCCTCTAATAGAGTGTTCTTCTCCGTTTTTTGTTGTAATGACTCTTTAATGGTCATTTTGATTTTAAGGAAGAAAATATCTTGGGGTAAAAGAGCGATTACGACCTCGCATGCATTAGAACGCAGCTAAAACAGAGTGAGCAGATGCAAACTGTAGTCAGGTTAATACATCTACTTAACAAAATAATTATTACGTTTAAAAAGATTTCTCTTCTGTGTTCGTGGCCATTTGTATTCATCTAGGGAACAGAGCGTATCTAAAAGAGGAAGCTGTTTTTATATAAAATGAGAAAATCCAGCAAATTATCATGTCAATTATTTTGTCATTAAATTATTTTTTTCAAGAATAGAGGTTTAAGTAATTATTTCGAAAACGAACAATACTTTGATCATTCCAAGAATAACTTGAGTTACATGTATAGATGAATAACTCTCCATTGGTTAACTTAAGAAAGACAAAATGTCGTCAATAGGATTCGAAATGTTATTTTTACTTACAATGAAAAGCAAAGGCCTTAATAAATTTTGTCTGTACAATGGCTTTTCATGTCGTTAAGGTTTTGTTCCTTTTATGCATTTCATGATCACAGACAATTAAATAAAAACTTCGTGAGCAACCAATCAAGTCCGTATTTTCTGTAATAGTTAAGGCGTTTAGGAAGTATATACATTAATAAAATAACATGATTCAGCATCATATATGTGTAATTATAAAACATATGGATCTAGGAGTAGAAATATTCGCTCTTTTTGGAACACATCTTTGCCAACTTCTCCTTTTGAATAATTGTCTTGTTAGCATTACATATGTACATTGTTTTTATCTTTTGAACGTTACATGTTTTTAAGTGCATGGATTGATGCATTCGATAACCCCAAACAAACTTGCTGAGGCAACTTTACCTCTAGAAAAATGATTGATGTTGTGCATCTCCCCGTGAAGCAAGTTAAAACAAAAAGGTAATAATAGTAACCCAGTATAATTGATTTGTTTGGCAGATTTTATCTGTTACATTAATATCAAAGGAAAGTTAAAATAAAAAAAAAATCCATTCCGATGAAATACATTTTAAAATACAAAATAAAATCAAGTTTGATATGTATATCTTTGACAGAGTCCTAAACTTAAAACCAGAATAAAATTGCAATTCAGACACATAATATTATGAAGGTAATTTCTTATTTCATTGATACAGTTACCATTGAAATGCTGCAATCGGCTGTGGATTACATGTATTTACTTAGCTAGTAGAGGCGGCGAGAATTGCAGCTTTCTGACGCATTCTTTGCTGGACATGTTATACAAATGATTAAAGGTTTGACAATTTATTGACAATATTCTACCATCAATAGCAGCTGCCTGGTGAATATGTCAGAAAAATCTGCGCTTCTCCTCAAATGATTTTCCCCCAGGAGTACACATTATTATTATACGGAAATCTCTAAGTACTTTTAGATATTGTGCTTTATTCAAGAGACGTATACATGGATTAAAAAGTAATGGTTCAAGACTAATCCGAAGTAAGTTCAGAGAAATACAAATGGTAGATTCCTGGAGAAAACTTAACCGCCTCCCTTGTGACGTCACCAGTGTATAACGCGTATATATAACGGCAGATACCGGAGGCTGATAAACTGAGTTTATTGTATTGGAAATGAAAAGCTTAAGATGATATTGGTTTTTGAGAACTGCCAATTAACGGACTGAATCCTATTTCTTTAGATGGTAAACAGAGAAGGGGCTATCAGACAAATTCAGGACCATTCAATTTACGAACTAATTTAATAATAGGCTAAAAACTTTATTGCCTTCATTTTCTGGTCGCTGATATTCTTCAAAGGTTATAATGGAATTCGAGAATCTGTCAATGACTACAACGGCATTAGACAGTTTTGTCAATGATAGCATATACCCCCGCTTTAATGGAACTACGATGTCCTCTGGTTTTGACAAAGATGGGTATATACGGATTTCGTTATACAGTATTATTTTCATATCGAGTGTACTTGGAAATGGACTGGTGATACTAACTCTGGTGCAGAACCACAGGATGAGAACAGTCACCAATGTGTTTCTTTTGAACCTAAGCGTTAGTGACTTACTTCTGGCAGTTTTCTGTATGCCGTTCACAATCATTCCACAACTAATGAGAAAATTCATTTTTGGCGAAATCATGTGCATTACCATTCGATATTTTCAAGGTATGTAAAATATATGATAAATTATGTCAACACTTTCCAGAGTAATTTGAATTTTCAAGTTAATTTCATGTTCTATTGAGCTGACAAGTTGATTTAAAAAATGTGCATCATAAAAGTGAATTTCTTTTCCAACATATCTATGTCTGTTGATTCAATTATTTCATATGACACATTGTCATTTTTATTACAGTAAGATCTCTATTAATCAGAAATAATCAATCACTTCAACTAAAATTTCGGCATCCACACGTTTTTCGCAAAATTCTCCATATTTCACTTGGAATGCGTCAGGACTCATTTCGTCCATATCAAGTGCAATCGTCATCAGGCCGTTGTGCAATGATCAGACTTATGCAATCCATCATTATGTTTAAATTGAGCCATTGTCCAACGAGAGCGGCAATCCAGCTCTCTAAATGGCACCGGAAATGACAGATTTCCCGTCGTTCCCTATTTCAATTCCGTTTATGTACCATACACGGTATAGCCATTAGGAACTCCACCTTTTCAGTACATCTGTGATGTATTTGTCCATCATTATTAGCATGTACCCATTTCTCACTCAACATAAAAAGATAATTATCTAAATTCACTCTCATCTCTTGATGGACAAGATCTGTTTGTTATCGACTTGAAATTTCTTTTTGATTTTTTCCGGTAACCAGACCTTTCTCTTTAGAAGTAATTAAGCCCAGGTCAATTTTCTGAGGTCCGTGTATTATCCAACTGAGATCTTCTAACAATATTGAGTTGAAAAAAGGAATGTTATTCAAAATATTTTAATAAATATCTGTAACGAAGTATAAATGTATGATTTAGATCATAATGTGATTTTAATTGCTCGCCATATGACTCCTATAATGCTAGAAATTAGAGTAATTAAAGATATTTTTTGAAGGCATATTTCAGCGATTAAAATATTAGCATTGAGAGAGATTACTTGTTGCTTAAAATACCAGTACCTTCGGAAGGCAATATTAGCCATGCAATCTAAAAATGGCGTCTATAATAAAAACTTATTAATGATGAAACTCAAAAGTTTCAGAAAAATGGAATGTACTAAGTATTCAAATAGACGTTCTCACTAGGAGATATTTTCATGTAATATGCCATATTTTAAAATTAGATATAGAAGGCTAATAAAACATTACGATGCTATGATTGAAGTCCAATCTGCCAGAAATAGGCTGTCAGGTAATATAATAAAATACTAGATTTTCCTTCAAAATTTATAGCAATACAAGAGACATATTTATGCAAGTTCAATCTTGCAAGGGAACTCAGTATCTCATTAATGATGAGATATTGCAATTAATGTAAAGTCGTGGTTCAGACTGTGCTTAATTTATGATTTCAGATATACTAGACTTAAATAATTTTGAATTAACGCCTAGCGTAACCATCAGTTTAATTATCGGGGCTAATTGTTCCCATACACTAGTAATAATGTTATGACATTATAGAGACCTCTCTTTAACTCTTTTTAAAAAAGAATTTTCAATCATGTTAATTTTCCTTGATAATTATTTTACCAGAAAACCAGGGGCTATATAAATTATCTGACATTAGAGACAATCAATAAAATCTTCAAAATTGTGCAATTCATTCCAATTATCACGCCCGAGGACAATAGGGATGATTATTGTGTTGACGATATCGCATTGGGTTTTTATCAGCAAAGATGTTCAAGAATTCATCAAATGCAATCAAGCAAAGTCTGGTTCCGCAAATTCACCAGGCACGTATTCGCCGAGGTAGCTAGGACAGACGCTGTGGTAACAAGGTTCTAGCTTTCATTCTTTTGTCTTCATTAATCAACACCGAGAAAACAAAAGGATATATAAGGGTTTTCTCAATACGTGCGACAGATTAAGCATACCGGTATTAGGTTTTCACACAGCACATCGAAAAGTTTATCTACAGGCATTTAAAGTAATGACAAGACTAAGATCGAGGAATTTATTAGTTTTTCTTTTTTATTAACTGTATTGTTAAATGTTGATTTTTAGGATAATAAACAGAATGCTTATTTTAAATGGAATTCCCGTCAATCTATTTACAAAATGACTGTTACAAAATCTACAGAAAAAAAATCGTATTTTTAAAACTACAAACTAACAGTATCTTCATAACAACAACTGAAATGCCTAAGTGAGTAAGAAATAAATAGTGGGTAACGAAAAAAGTTCATTCGATACTTAATGTTTTCCATGAGGATTTAGCTTCTTAGATAGTGGAAGAAATGTCAAATATCTATGACGATGCTAATTATTTTCACATTATCTTAAGAGTAACTTTTTTAAAAAAAAAAGGTGAAAGCACACTTTAAACACTTATATGTGTCGATTTCAATTTAACATGTACAGCGAATGTGTTGGAAATATCAGTTCAAGTGGAAATCTATGCCTTGTAACATACAAGAACCCCATTACAGAGAAAGTCAGCAAGTCAAAATTTTATCGTCTGAATCCTTCGTGAGTGTCTTGTTTTGTTTACAACGATCTTAGTACATTTTGTTAAAAAGGAACAACCAGGCCCAATTGCTCATTGAATGAGCACAATGTGTATTTCGTGTTTTAATTATAGAGGGATGTAAGGAATAAGCACAACAGCAGACCGTAACATGCTTTTTATTAAAGAAACTTATGCCATCTGTCAAAAAAACTTGTGTTCAGGATAAGTACTGACAAAATGTCATAGAATGTAAATGGTTGTATTTGAAAATGGATATAAGAATCTGTTTTTCAAGAAATTTCATTTAAAAAAAAACTTAGAAACTGACAAGTTGCTTTGTCAGTAGTGGATTTCTCTTATAAAATACAATGTCCTTTAAACTGTCTGTATCTCAGAACCCAGGTGACAGGAAATCATTAATCAGCTGGATATGACCAGGGACCCTGTATACTAACGGTCCCTGATATGACCAACTTCTGGTTCAACGTCCCTCTGTTGACGTGAGGAAAAGTTTAATTAAACATCAATGATTTTCTGGAGGAAATCTTATTTTTAATTAAAATGAACAGAATTTCACCAAACCTTGCAGGGACCAGCTGGGATGACAAAAACTAACACAAAAACTCATACAATTAAAGTTATTTAAGTAATCACTGTCTAGTTAGTGTAGTATGCCAGGGCATCAACGATAGTAGGAAACATGGGATAATTTGCAAAACGGGCGAACTCATGTTTCCCACAATCGTTGATGTCCCTGGCATACTATACTAACTAGACAGTGATTCCTTATATTCCCATTTCATTGTGAAATAAAATTGTAGGTTAAGACTTTAACCAGAAGTCTCTGTCGAGACTGAAGCTCTACTGGTTTGTACTTATAGCAAAGGAAGAGGAAATTTTCCTCTTCCTTTGCTATAAGTACAAACCAGTAGAGCTTCAGTCCTGGAAAGTACTTGAGCAGTTGGGAATTGAAACTTTACACTAGCAAAAAAAGAGAATAATGATCCTTGAATAAGTTTCTTTATGTTCTTAGTGTAGTCTACTTGCATGCCACATTATATTATAATCACACTAAAACTGTATTTGAAGTAGCATTTTGAGAGTAACAGAAATTGCTATCTTTATTAACCAAGGTAATAATGTTCATTGAAGTCAAAAACGGATATAAAGAATTATGTACCTTAGTGTAGTCTACTTGTGTGCCAAGTTATATTGAAATCAGACCAAAACTGTAGGAGGAGTAGCATTTTGAAAGAATTTCACAGAAATTTCTATTTTTAGTAACAACGCCTACACCATTCATCGAAATCAAAAACCGATATACAGAATTATGTATCTTAGTGTAGTCTACTTGTGTGCCAAGTTATATTGAAATCAGATCAAAACTGTAGGAGGAGTAGCATTTTGAAAGAATTTCATAAAAATTTCTATTTTTAGTAACAACGCCAAGACTGTTCGTCGATATACAGAATTATGTTTCTTAGTGTAGTCTACTTGTGTGACAAGTTATATTGAAATCAGACCAAAACTGTAGGAGAAGTAGCATTTTGAAAGAATTTCACAGAAATTTCTATTTTTAGTAACAACGCCAACACCGTTCGTCGAAATCAAAATCCGATACACAGAATTATGTATCTTAGTGTAGTCTACTTATATGCCAAGTTATATTGAAATCAGATCAAAACTGTGAGGAGTAGCATTTTGAAAAATTGTTTACAGACAGACAGACAGACAGACGGACGGACGCCGGACGCATTACTATCGCATAAGCTCTTCTGGTCTCTGACCAGTAGAGCTAAAAATGTAGACATAGACTTGAATTACACGAGAACTCCCATGCAAATTTAAATAGTCCTCGCCCAATGACGTCAAACACAAAGGCAGCCGCACGAGATTTACATGCATATTAAGCCTCCTTAGCTCCTGACCTATCGATCTGCCTAATTTACATTCCGGTAGACTTATCAAGAGATCAACTTCTCTAGCTTTCAAAGAGTTATCACAGAGAGAAAAATTAAAAATGGAAATATAAATTCAATCATTAGAATTCCTGAAATTTATGTCTTAAAAAAAAACATTGAATTACGTATATTTCGAACATTTCTGAATAATGTGCTGGTGGCAATAAAACAGAATCTACATCAAGACAAGTTGTCATGAAAAAAAAGAAATTTAATTGTATTTAGAATTAAAAAAAAAATTAACCATCGTATATATAACTGTATTAATAATATGAAATACTGGAATGTAAATGTCATATAAAAAAGATATGCATTTAGCAGCTCTACAAAGTGATAATATGATTGTCATTGATCACCTTTCAATTGCTTAGTTTTTATAGGAAACTGTGAGATCTTCCTACATCAGTTCTTTTGACTGTGGTGCATATTTCCTATTAGAACAGAATCCTAAATTTCGTGTTGAACTTAATTCTGTTTCCAGACTTTTTTTTGGTAATTAAACATTTTTAAAAAGATGACCAAAGCTCCCCTGTAGGAATTGAATAAAATATCAGATTCTGCCTTCAAGATGTGACTTCTCTGTCTTTCTCTTGGCTCCTGAAGATGAGTTATTTTTGAGTGATAAGTCCTGAGTGGTCCATTTGCATAGCTGTTAATGATCCCAGTAATGACCCATGGCAGTATTAAATGACCATAGACGTATACATTGTAGCACTGTCTCTCTTTTCATCTCGGTTTGGTCAAGTAAATTAGAATACAGCGTTTGTCATTGGGATTTAATATGAAAAGGGTGACATGTAAATCCGCTGTGGTCAATGTCAAACGAATACTAGGCTCTCTCGTAACCGGTTAATCACCCCTATCATTGGAATACAGTTAACCCTGCTTTCCTTATTAACGAGAGTAATTACTATGTGATGCCAACAAAGTCCATGTTTGGTTTATTTAGACTGTGTTACAAAGTATTTTACTTTATGGAATGTTAATTCGAAGAACAATTTTTTTGATACGTGTACATATCATGATGGCATTAATGACAACAAAATACGGAATTTTCAATTTTTCTACCGCAAATTATTTTTTTAAAATATGAAACTGTCTTTCCCATCTTTTCTAGTCGGATAGGGACAGATCTGCACATTTTTAATGCCATTTATGCTGGGATCACTAGTAAAATACGGTAATAAGACACCAGCATGCGAAATATATCGATATAGTATATGTTCCTATACATTCAAGAATTTCAATCACCCAAACAGAGGGAACATTTAAGGTTATTTTACCTAATTAATTCTTAAATGAATTACGAGGGGTGATCAAAAAGTTCGCGAACTAATAGTTAAATAACTGCCAAAAAAGAAATGATATAGGATTTCAGTCTTGAAAATTTTTTAAAGTAGTCCTGCCCATCTGCAATCGTTCTACCCATGCGCGGATCACGTGATATAGCGGTCACGTGACATGCCCCTTAGCGTTCTGTCACAGAAGCTTTAAGACTTTTCTGACTCATATTTCTTACCATGCAAGTTATTTTTTACAACAAAAACAGTCCATTTGTCGGAAATGGCCAAATATCGGCAATAGTATGGGTGGATAATGATATCCTTTTCCAGAATGAACATGGTGAACAATCAATCCATTTAATAAAAAAACTTCCGGCAAGTTTTTTTCTCTTCATAAACCGTGTACCAATTTTTATAAGCTTCTGCAAAGGAATTTCCAAGATAAACATTTAACTATACTGCCATTCGTTTGTCGAATACGACTGTCAACTATTTTTTATGTCATAAGTGATCTACATATTGACGTGAAAATGACGTCACGAACATGGGGCAAAACGTATCATTACATAAACTATTTATAGAACATTTGTATGACTCTATGTGTGCCAAATTTCATTCTGATCTGAGTTGTGGTTACGTAAATATAGAAATAGTTCGCGAACTCTTTACTCTTTAATCACCCCTAGTATCTACCTTTATAAGTGCATACATTCAATGGATTTGCTTCCTATTGTGTTTATATTGAAAAACAAACTGCAGTTAATATTGTAAAACGACTTCGATGTCCCTTAATTACGGAGTCCCATATGGTTGTATAATACTTAATTGGTAAAGATAATGGTGTAGGGGCCTATTCTGGTGTTCTATTAACCCAACTTTTAGTTCGTACTGTAAACGTCAAAGGCCCAGCTTTATTATTTTATTATTATGGTAGGGAATTATGAAATGGAAAAGTACATCGTTTTGACAGAGAAGTTCACTACGCAATAAACGAAAAACGCTTCATAAAAATCCAAATTTATCAAAATCATGTTTTTAAAAAGTTAACTATTAAAAGTTATTTTATAGCAAACAAATAAAAATGGATATCCTGCGTGACGTTATTATTGTGGGGCTTCATAAACGCTAAAAAAGATGTCGTAACTTTAAACTAGAAATTCAGTGCAAACTTTCGGATCAGACCCATTTTCACTCAAGGAAATGGTGAATTACCCCCTTTTCTAATTTATGTTACTATGCAGTTGACACAATGGATTTTCAATAAAGTATCATGAGTGATGTATTTTGTCCGTAAAGATTCAAAATCCATTAATTTCCTGACAAGCACAAGGAAATATGATAGATTGAATCCTCTTTATGAAATAATATTTTAAAGTGTAAATCGATAAAACCAGGAGGAAGTGTTTTTGACCTAAAACAAACTTTTAGAAAATTTATTATCCAGGATTAATTCACCGTTTTCATGCTTTACGGAAAGAAATGTAGTGCTTTTCAGACAGATGTATATTTCATTAAATTTTTGTGGAAGAATATTAATATAACACATGGGAAATGAACCATGACAAATGCATATAATATACATATGTATAATTTCGTACTCAATGGTTCAAACTTTGGGAAATTGAAAATTCTAGTCCATCTCTGCTCTTTTTCTCGTGTCATTTCGTACAGTGTTTATAATACGACACTGCTTCTTACTTTACTCCAGAGTTAGCAAATATTTCAATGGTACTCAGTTGACATAAAAATATATCAGATATTAAATTGCCTTTTCTGGAAAGTTAGTTTTTTTTTTCCAATAATGCAATACTTTTAAACTCACTGTCAAATTTTGACTGACGTTAGCTATACTTATTACACACAAGACCTTTTCTGTCTGTTATTTTGTCCCTTCATTAGAAAACCTTTCCCCCTTCATTTATTCTACAGCATTCGTCTCGAGATTTTATCAAATGATGCATCAGACTGTAAATTTTATTCCTCTTTAATAATATTTCCTTTTTAAACAATTTCTTTTTATATAAATGTGTGTGTTATGTATACGATGCCTCCTCACGTGGAACACCGACTACAAACACTTAACGGCATATGAAGAAGTTATTTAATTGATTTTCTAGTTTGACCTTGATGAATGATACAGTTTGAGGGAAAAAAGAAACCTTATGGATCCCGAAGTCATCCGCGGAAGACATCTATTATTTCTTTTTTAAATAGTCTTCTTTAACCCCAAAGGCACCGTCATTTTTGACATTATTAAAGAGGTTTACGATTTAAAATTTTCACAATATGTTTACCCAATTTCAATTCTGGCATTTATCATTAAATACTTCTATATGAATTAAAAGCACTAGAGTGTACAATAGATTTGTTTTAAAGCCACGCTTCTGCAAATAAATTCCAAGAGTGACGATGAGATAAATAATTCTTATTGTGAGAATTGAGACATCGAAAATTGCGTTTTAGAGTACTTGCCTAATTGTGACCATAAATTCTCGTTATTTGTAGTTCTTTAGAAAGTATCAAAGCAAAGGATATCAATAGTCTGATTTCAAGTTATGATTTCGATACTATGAACTTGTCACCAGATACAATCTGTTATTAAGTCGAATAGCGACTGACGTTTTTCATACAAAATGTTAGGTAAATTATTTACACAGTGAATTGTCTACCGATATTTCCGTTTGACCGATTATTAGGAGCACAGGGCGGATGTAACCGGTTGACAGGGGATGTTCACTCCCTCAGAGCACCTGATCCCACCTCTGTTGATTTCAGAGGTCTACGTTAGCTCTGCTTCCAAACTGTATTGTTTCAATGGGCTCCTGAGTCTGATTACTGTTTTTCATCTCCATGTTTCATTAACAGAACTAAAGTTGTTATATCATCCGAACATCATCATTCAGTTTCTGTCAAGTAAACCCCAGATTGAATTTTATTCTTAATAGTGAGTGTGAAAACTAATAAATTTACGGTCAAGAGCAATGCTTTATCCTCACCACTTCGGCGACAGAATGAAATCTCGTTTGAAGCCATATTAAAGTACTAACAAGGCACGTGAAAAGAACGTGTTGTCATCTCCCACGCGAGCACTGTCGCGGCCGCCAGTCTTTAATTGTTGTGTATAGAAATCACTTTCAGGAGCATGCAATATTGCTTTTTTCCCTTACTCTTATGAATTATTAAAGAATTGTCGCTGGATTTCCAGCCCTACAGGAGAGCAAAACAGTGAAATAGAAGCCCCTTTGGGATCCTTTCACATTATAGTAATTAGAAATACCTCGGGCGTAGGGAAATGTGATGAAAAATAAAGTGTCATTTGTTTACATTATGGAATAAGTGTGGTGGACATCGACAAGTACTCGTTTTTAAACTAGCTACAATCAAAATTGCTAACTTTTAAGTCATTTTTAGCTCTACTGGTCAGAGACCAGAAGAGCTTATGCGATAGTAATGCATCCGTCGTCCGTCCGTCTGTCTGTCTGTCTGTCCGTCTGTAAACAATTTTTCAAAATGCTACTCCTCCTACAGTTTTGGTCTGATTTCAATATAACTTGGCACACAAGTAGACTACACTAAGATACATAATTCTGTGTATCGGTTTTTGATTTGGATGAACGGTGTTGCCGTGGTTACTAAAAATAGAAATTTCTGTGAAATTCTTTCAAAATGCTACTCCTCCTACAGTTTTGGTCTGATTTCAATATAACTTGGCACACAAGTAGACTACACTAAGATACATAATTCTTTTTATCGGTTTTTGATTTGGATGAACGGTGTTGCCGTGGTTACTAAAAATAGAAATTTCTGTGAAAATCTTTCAAAATGCTACTCCTCCTACAGTTTTGGTCTGATTTCAATATAACTTGGCACACAAGTAGACTACACTAAGATACATAATTCTGTTTATCGGTTTTTGATTTCGATGAACGGTGTTGCCTTGGTTACTAAAAATAGAAATTTCTGTAATTTCTTTCAAAATGCTACTTCTCCTACAGTTTTGGTCTGATTTCAGTATAACTTGGCACACAAGTAGACTACACTAAGATACATAATTCTGTGTATCGGTTTTTGATTTGGATGAACGGTGTTGCCGTGGTTACTAAAAATAGAAATTTCTGTGAAATTCTTTCAAAATGCTACTCCTCCTACAGTTTTGGTCTGATTTCAATATAACTTGGCACACAAGTAGACTACACTAAGATACATAATTCTGTGTATCAGTCTTTGATTTGGATGAACGGTGTTGTCATGGTTACTAAAAAATAGAAATTTCTGTGAAATTCTTTCAAAATGCTACTTCTCCTACAGTTTTGGTCTGATTTCAGTATAACTTGGCACACAAGTAGACTACACTAAGATACATAATTCTGTATATCTGTTTTTGATTTGGATGAACGGTGTTGCCGTGGTTACTAAAAATAGAAATTTCTGTGAAATTCTTTCAAATTTCTACTCCTCCTACAGTTTTGGTCTGATTTCAATATAACTTGGCACACAAGTAGACTACACTAAGATACATAACTCTCTGTATCGGTTTTTGATTTGGATGAACGGTGTTGCCGTGGTTACTAAAAATAGAAATTTCTGTGAAATTCTTTCAAAATGCTACTCCTCCTACAGTTTTGGTCTGATTTAAATATAACTTGGCACACAAGTAGACTACACTAAGATACATAATTCTGTGTATCGGTTTTCGATTTGGATGAACGGTGTTGCCGTGGTTACTAAAAATAGAAAATTCTGTGAAATTCTTTCAAAATGCTACTCCTCCTACAGTTTTGGTCTGATTTCAATATAACTTGACACACAAGTAGAACACACTAAGGTACATAAATCTATTTATCAGTTTTTGATTTCGATGAACTGTGTTGACGTGCTTCTAAAAATAGAAATTTCCGTGAAATTCTTTCAAAATGCTACTTCTCCTACATTTTTGGTCTGATTTCAATGTAACTTGGCACACAAGTAGACTACACTAAGATACATAATTCTATATATCGGTTTTTGATTTGGATGAACGGTGTTGCTGTGGTTACTAAAAATAGAAATTTCTGTGAAATTATTTCAAAATGCTACACCTCCTACAGTTTTGGTCTGATTTCAATATAACTTGGCACACAAGTAGACTACACTAAGGTACATAATTCTGTGTATAGTTTTTCACTTCAATGAACGGTGTTGCCACGGTTACTAAAAATAGAAATTTGTTTAATACACTCAAAATGCTACTCCAAATACAGTTTTAGTCTGATTATAATGTAATGTGGCATGCAAGTAGACTACACTAAAACATAAAGAGACTAAATCAAGGATCATTTTTCTATTAATTGCTGTTGAAAAGTTTCAGTTCCCAACTGCCTAAGTACTTTTCTCTTCTTTTGCTATAAGTACAAACCAGTAGAGCTTCAGTCTCGACAGAGACTTCTGGTTTATCTACTGTGACGTCATGCTTTGGATTAGTTCCTTTATAACATACATCCCAGTTCCAAATTCGTGTGATTTTTTTTAATTTAAGAACCCTATGACCAAAATTGTGTGAAAGACATATGATTCCCATTGAGATGTTATGCAGTCACTGTAGTACAAATGTCCGAGTTCATGGTTTTATGACATTTGTGGTTTTTAGCTCTACTGGTCAGAGACCAGAAGAGCTTATGCGATAGTAATGCGTCCGGCGTCCGTCCGTCTGTCTGTAAACAATTTTTCAAAATGATACTCCTCCTACGGCTACGGTGTTGCCATGGTTACTAAATATAGAAATTTCTGTGACATTCTTTCAAAATGCTACTCCTCCAACAGTTTTGGTCTGATTTCAATATAACTTGGCACACAAGTAGACTACACTAAGATACATAATTCTGTATATCGGTTTTGGATTTCGATGAACGGTGTTGCCGCGGTTACTAAAAATAGAAATTTCTGTGAAATTCTTTCAAATTTCTACTCCTCCTACAGTTTTGGTCTGATTTCAATATAACTTGGCACACAAGTAGACTACACTAAGATACATAATTCTGTCTATCGGTTTTCGATTTGGATGAACGGTGTTGCCGTGGTTACTAAAAATAGAAATTTCTGTGAAATTCTTTCAAAATGCTACTCCTTTCACAGTTTTGGTCTGAATTCAATATAACTTGGCACACAAGTAGACTACACTAAGATACAAAATTTTGTTTATCTGTTTTTGATTTCGATGAACGGTGTTGCCGTTGTTACTAAAAATAGAAATTTCTTTGAAATTCTTTCAAAATGCTACGTCTCCTACAGTTTTGGTCTGATTTCAATATAACTTGGCACACAATACTAAACTAAGATACACAATTCTATATATCGGTTTTTGACTTCGATGAACATTATTGCTTTGGGTACTAAAAATAGAAATTTCTGTTAAATACTCTCGAAATGCTACTCCAAATACATGCAGTTTTAGTCCGATTATAATATAATGTGACATGCAGGTAGACTTCACTAAGAACATAAAGAGACCTAATCAAGGATCATCATTCTATTTATTGCAGTGGTAAAGTTTCAATTCCCAACTGCTTAAATACTTTTCTCTTCCTTTGCTATAAGTACCAACCAGTAGAGCTTCAGTCTCGACAGAAACTTCTGGTTTCAATTATCATTTATTACGTAATTAATATAGTGTTCTGGCACAGCTTCCCCACCCAATATGCATGGCAAAATAGACGAGACACTAAGTGTAACCTTAGATTTATTTCTTATCTCACTCATCTTTCCATTGAATGTGAAGAATAATATTCAAAACTTACAGAAATTGTAAGAAAAAATTATACAACCTACAAAATTATTTGAAAAGTATCCATTCAACCTCTGAACAATTAAGAAGTATAAATGTTTTAATGCCCAATAATTTTTTTTTCTTTTCCAAAGTCGGTAAATATTGTTTCGTTATATCTATTTAAAGAAGGAAAGGACGAGCAAACTTCGATACGGAAAATATTCAAAAAGAGTCCGACGTGACTTATTCCCATACGGTACAAAAATAAATTATGTATACAAAAAAGCTAACCTTACTTAATGGAAAGCATGTTTGTAATTCCTTTTATTATGAGATATGTAATGGGAATTTTATCGGGATTCTCAGCTAATCGCATCCCCACAGCGACGGGTCAACCGTCGAGTTCTCCCGGGATGAATTCCCAATGTCATGTTGATTTGAAAATGAAAATGGATGAATTTGAAACTTTTCAATAATCTTTCTTCCCCCAAAAACACTGGATGATTTCAAGAGGTTTATTAAATGGTTTCCCTTATTCATTCACTCATTTAAAGTTGTTCCTTTTTACCATCGTAGATTCAGAGGTATTTAATTTTTGTCATTTTTTCTCTCTATAAAAAAATTTAACTTTTCCTTAACTTTTGAAAAAAATCTTGCTAGGGCTTTCATATTTCATGTTCTTTGCAACAAGACCTATCTTTGTCTACCAACATAATAGTATTTGACCTTGACCTTGGAGTTTGCAAAATTTTATTAATCTTTAACCTCGGCCGTAACTTACATGGTTGATTCTAGGGCTTTCATATTTCATACAATTATTTTTTATGACTAAATCCTTACCTTGAGTACCAATATGTATTTTACCCCGACTTTGATAATCATGACCTTAATGTATGAACAATTTTGCTCGTGCTTTTATATTTTAAATAAATTTTACACTTCTGTGGCCTTCAACTCGACATTTCAATATTATATGGACAACGTATTATCTATTAAAGGGGTATGGACGTTTCAACTGATTTTTTAAAACCAATTTTAATGTTTACAATTCCTACCTAAGGCATCATCTATTGATTAGCAAAAATTTGAACATCATTTGTTGATTAACAAACAAGATACAGAACTTAAAGTTCTTCATAATGTAAACAAGGCTCGTGCCTTGTTTTTGTTTACATACAGCTTTGTTTTTGTTTACATACAGAAAATAAAATTTATAACAAAATGAAATTCAGCAAATCAATAGTAACTGTCAAATCGTACTTAAAATTAATCTTTTTTTAAATTATCTACTTTGAACGATATATATATATTAATATATTAAACTGTGTAAACAAAAACATGACACGGGCCCTATTTACATAACCAAGGTTTGGAGCTCTAAATCTGTCGTGTATCTCGACAACTGACGTTCAGATTTTTGATGATCACTACAAAGACCCTAGTTTAATATTTGTAACCAGAAGTCTCTGTCGAGACTGTAGCTCTACTGGTTTGTACTTATAACAAAGGATGAGAAAAGAAGCCATTGCCATCAGACCAAAACTGTAGAAGGAGTAGCGTTTTAAACAAAATTCAAAGACATTTCTATTCTTAGTAACAATGGCAACACTGTTCATCGAAATCAAAAACCGATGCACTATTTTATGTATCTTAGTGTAGTCTATTTGTATGCCAAGTTACATTGAAATCAGATCAAAACTGTAGGAGGAGTAGCATTTTAAAGAATTTTCACAGAAAATTCTATTTTTAGTAACCATGGTAACACCGTTCATCGAAATCGAAAACCGATGCACTATTTTATGTATCTTAGTGTAGTCTACTTGTGTGCCAAGTAATATTGAAATCAGACCAAAACTGAAGAAGGAGTAGCGATTTAAATGAATTTCACAGAAATTCTATTTTTCGTAACCATGGCAACACCGTTCATCGAAATCAAAAACCAATGCACTATTTTATGTATCTTAGTGTAGTCTACTTTTTGCACCAAGTAATACTGAAATCAGACCAAAACTGAAGAAGGAGTAGTGTTTTAAAGGAATTTCACAGAAAATTCTATTTTTAGTAACCATGGCAACACCGTTCATCGAAATCAAAAACCGATGCACTATTTTATGTATCTTAGTGTAGTCTACTTGTGTGCCAAGTTACATTGAAATCAGATCAAAACTGTAGGAGGAGTAGCGTTTTAAAGGAATTTCACAGAAAATTCTATTTTTAGTAACCATGGCAATACCGTTCATCGAAATCAAAAACCGATGCACTATTTTATGTATCTTAGTGTAGTCTACTTGTGTACCAAGTTATATTGAAATCAGACCAAAACTTTAGGAGGAGTAGCGTTTTGAAAAATTGTTTACAGACAGACGGACAGACAGACAGACGGACGGACGACGGACACCTTACTATCGCATAAGCTCTTCTGGTCTCCGACAAGTAGAGCTAAAAATGGGAAAATAAATTTTTGAAATTTTAGCTGAAACTGTGTCCATGCCCCTTTAACAATACTTCGTTACTTTAATTCATATGTCGACTCGACATATCCCAGTGAGCTTAAAGTAAAGGATATGATAAAGTCTTGACACATCTTTTTCCATATTTTAATTTGTTACTAGAAAAGACGTTAATGGTAACCAAACAACAATGCTTTATGATAAACTTGATGACTTCGACCTTACAATCTTCAAACAGAGCGGTTGTGAACAGTCGGTAGGGGATTGTTAATTTCTCCGTGGTACCTGGTCCCACCTCTGATATTTTATGGAGTGGAGGTCCGTGTTTGCTCTCCTCCCGATCAGTATTGTTTAAATGGATTTTGAGCTTGAATACTGTTCGTTTTCATCATATTACATATTGAACAATACCTTTTTTGGGGGGTTCAAACATTTGTGTGATCTAATGACCTTGAAATTTGGCCTACATTTTAAAATACTTAGACATGGTCATCAGGAACATTACGGCGACATCAGTGTTTTACAAACAAAACTTGTTTTATTTATCAAAAAATTGCTTGAATTATCAACTTTTTTGTCAAAAATTTGATTTGTTCAAGAAATAGCTCTTGCATATCGAATCAACTGGGAGATTTAAATCCAATATTCAGGTGATATAGGCATACTGTTACACAAAAAAGGAAAGTTCTTCCAAGCCATCACGTTCATGATAAAGTTTGTCGTTAGATAACCATTAACGTCTCTTCCATGCCAAATATCCAAATATAAAAGGGATGCGTTATTCCCTATGGCACGAAAGCTTTCTGAAACTTCTTATTTGATTAGTTCAGTTATCATTGCTATCATAACTAAAATTAAAAACCTTATATTTTTTCAAGAGGAACATTAATAATGACCTCCCTTTTAGCCCTGTGAAGATCCCTCCTCTAAATTTTTGATGTTAGGAAATAAATCATGCTAATACTAGATAATACTTTATCCCGCGTTTCTTCATTGCTCTTCATTGCGCCTATGAAAAATTCAACTCAGTTGATTACTAATCCGATTATTTAGGCAAGATTTGTTTGTTAGGTTACAGGCCACCATTTTCAATCCTTTCCGAAGAAAATTTTGTATTGCATTTTGAATGTAAGAAAGGTGCTTGTTTGCATTGTTTCATCAATCCGTAAATGATTACAGTCTTTGAAGGGCTTACCAAGTTATTTTAGGGAAAGACAAATTAAAGTACACGCACTCGTCTCAGACGCAATTAGTACAGCATGGAATGATCTTAATTGTGACCCTATGACTTATCTACCTCCATAACAGTGAAGATTACATTTGCTCAATTTTTTATTTAACGTGATAGTTTCTATTATCTACAGATTTTCTTCTGTTTCGAGGAATTCTCATTAATTGCTTATAATAATACACACAAGCAGCATCAAAGCATCAAACAATCAGCAAAATCATCTGGGTTCATGACCCTCTTGTATCTTTATTCAATCAAGGTCAAGATATTAGCGTCTATATTTGTCTAACACTGACCTTAAGATAAATCTAAGATCTCATTAATTATAAACACAAATACAATAACATTTCTTTCAGCATGCATAAAAATAGATCGATTTGGAGTTTCACATAAATTCAAGATATACTATCGGTTTGAACGTCATCTCATCGACGTTCAAAAGAATCTTCAGGGCTCGAAATATGAAAAGATGGTAATAAATCCTTCTTTAAATCAAATGTGAAAATCATGTAAAACGGGCTTTAATTCATCCAGACATCTCCTAATCTCCGCTGTATGAGCTCTTGTGAGGTGGCAGCTTCAGTAATGTCGTGGCTGCGGCTATTAGGAGAATTAGACCCTGCAGGGCAATGAAAACAATTACCGAACACCGATTTTACCATCGTCTTAATGACTGTCGGAGAAAAATATTATCGCTATTTACAAAATTACAAGTGAATTTTTTTTAGCTCTTCGTATTATGCAGGATCTTTGAAATTCTTTCTTTTTTGTGAACTTTGAAATTTAAAACAAATATTCTCTCATAATTAAGTTTTCCAATTGAGTCGAGTAAATCTATTAGGAGGAAAATCAAATAAAAATGGAGACTGCAGTATCTAATGTATTTTTGAAGACAATCGAGGCTGCAAATCAAGGCTGACTTCCATTAGTCCCACTTTACTTCTTTGATAGGGTAATTAGTTTTATCAGGGTAATTACAGCAAAAGACTCGAAATTAGTGACCAAAAATTGAAGTACTAAACTTGATACCAAAATTCATGATTCAGCGGACATGCGCGAAGGTTTCTTTTGATGATATCAGGGATTTGAAGGAAAAATGCATTGCGATAGAAATAATCTACTTCAGAAAAAAATGGTCCTTTTAAAAAATCTAGGTGAGCTGTAAATAGGGTTAATTAGTGCACAAAGGTATTCCTTCAGCAAAGACATCGTAGAAGTGTGGATTCATCAAGTTCTTTTAAAACATCGCTGATTGAAAATGAAACGGCAGGTGTTTGAAGAGTAGTTGTCAAATGATGACTGTTCGATGCAAAAGAGATCTTTACCAGTGAGGAGTGGTCCGTTTCTAGGGCTGTGCAATAATATCGATATTCCGGTATATTGCGATACGTTGATAAAAAATATCGTATCGCGATACGTTTTTCCAGTACCGGTATACCGGCAAAAAGGTTCGGGTTCGGAATTAAGTTGCGGGCTCGAGATGCATTAAATTAAATACGAAGAAAAATGTCAGAAACGTTTGATGACTTGTTCGCGATCGTGCCAAACACCAAGGCAAAAGCAGATGCATGGATGCACTTTGGCTTTAAAAAGAATAAGACAACAAGCGAGATCGACAAATCCGTTGCAGTTTGCAAGGTGTGTCATGCAGAGGTAAAATACGCCGGGGGGACAACGAATCTCCTTCACCACATGCGAAGGAAACATCCAGCCATTTCCTTAACGAGTGAGCCAGTGCCATTGAAAAAACCAAAAATAAAAACTGAAAAAGATGGAAACAACAATTTTGCACAGCCAAGGTTAGATCACGTTATAACAGGAAACATAAAGTATCCCCCCAAATCTGTGAAAGCCCTTGCCATCACTGACAAAATAAGCAGATTAATTATTAAAGACCTGAGGCCATACAGCATGGTTGAATCAAGTGAATTTAGAGATCTTGTTAACACGTTGGATCCTCGCTACATTGTACCGAACAGAAAAACCTTTTCAGAAGTTGCAATCCCAAACCTCTACAGAGAGTGTAAAGCAGATGTTACACAGAAATTATCTTGTGCTGAAATGGTAATCTTTGTTTATTTCAGTTTACAAAAAAAAATATTATGATAATAATATTTATGAAATTAAAATTTGATAATGGAGTCCACTTGTAAGAAATTTAACAAAATAAAAAAAAATAAAATAAATAATCTGAAAGTAAATGTTATGTTTTTTTTTTAATCATCAGGTTGCTCTGACTACAGATGGATGGACCTCTCGTGGTACAGATTCCTACATAACAATAACAGCATGCTTTATAGATGGGGATTGGAACCTGATCAACAATGTGTTACAAACTAGAGCAATGCCTGAAAATCATACTGCAGAAAATATTGCCAATGTTCTAAAAGCTGCAATTACAGAATGGAATCTGCCTAGCCCACCTGTACCCCCAATTGTATCTGACAATGCAAAAAATATGGTGAAAGCAGCAGAACTTTTAGAGACTAGTTTCTATTTAGGATGTTTTGCACACACTCTAAATCTTGCTGCTCAAAAAGCCTTACAAGTGCCAAGCGTGAATAATCTGTTGACAAAGGTTAGAAAAATAGTTGCATTCTTTCACAGGAGCACAATTGGTGCTACTGCACTGAAAACCCAGACAGATTTACTAGGTTTACCAAATCATAAACTGATTATGGACGTTGTAACAAGATGGAACAGTGCATATGACATGTTCACAAGGTATCTGGAGTTGCAAGTTGCTGTTACTGCTGTTATTAGAAACAAAAATCTAGGCACCTCTACAGATAAAACCCTTAAAGACCTTAGAACTCTGACTGATGATGATGTTTCAATGGCAGAAGAAGTTGTAAGGTGCTTACGTCCACTCAAATCAATCACGACAGCATTGTGCACTGAATCCATTCCAACAATCTCTGTCATATTACCATTACATGACCAGCTATGCAATAATTTTTTGCAACCAAAAGAAGAGGACACACCCTGTGCAAAGAATGTGAAGAAGGCAGTACTCAATGATCTAACAAACAGATATTCCAAACAACAGGATGATTTAGCTGTTGCCAGTGCTCTTGACCCAAGATTTAAGAGCCTGCCATTTTTGAGTGCTGATGAGAAAGAAAACTGCTTTCAGAATATCATCAATAGGATGAAAAATGTTAATACTGTCCAGGTTAAAGTTGAGCCTCAGAATGAAAACTGTCAATCACAACTACCACCTTTGCCACAAATGCCTGAATCTAGTGGTGCAAGTCAATTATCAACCAGTCTCACCGAAGCTGAAGAAAAAGAGAGTGATGAAAAGTTACTGAGTGATAAACCTACAGATACAAAAAGTGGTTTTGCAGATTTCTTAGGAGATGTTTACATAACTGCTGTAGACAAGGCACCAACCCCTGATGAGAAAGCAAGACAAGAAGTAGAGAAATACAGACACATGCCATCAGTGGCCGTATCCTCCAATCCACTGGTCTGGTGGAAGGAAAATGCAAAAAATTTTCCTGTTCTAAGTGTAATAGCCAAGCAGTATCTCTGTATTCCTGCTACCTCTGTGCCATCTGAAAGGGTTTTTTCAACTGCAGGGGATATTGTGACAGCTCAAAGAGCTTCACTTAAGCCAAAACATGTTGACATGCTCATATTCTTGAAAAAGAATTTGAAGTGAGCTGAATGTACTGACTCACATTATCTCCTGCAGTTCATTTTTTTGTTGAAAAATCACCCACCATTTATCAAAGAATAATAAGAAAATGCAGGTTACTTTGAATATTTTTATTTCACCTTCCACCAGATCAGTGGAGTGAAGCACACAACTGACATTAACTGTGACAAGTTTCAAATTACTTTTGCTAGATGCATAATCATCTTCATTGTTATATCTGCAATTAAAACTGTAATCAAATCAAGAAGAACTTTCTTTTTTTTATTTAAGTTATTTCTGAACATTATTTGAATTTTGTACATGGTTTAAAGTTTGAAAATTTTTTTTAAAAAGTGTTAAAATTAATAAAATATTTTATTGAAAATATCGCAATACATATCGCAATACAGTTCAAAATATCGCAATATATCGCAATACGAAATTTCCAGGCAATACCCAGCCCTATCCGTTTCGCATACATGTGCGTTTTAAGAATAGATAAAAAAAAAAGGTTCTCAGAGAGGAGATCGACATAAAAACAGAGATAACTCCTCTTAAATTTACTCTACTTAGATAATAACACCGACAGTATTCATAGTAAAAAAAAAACAGAAGTCTTTGTCGAGACTGTATTTCTCACTGTTTGTACTAATAACAAAGGGAGAGAAAAGTAGCAGTGTAATTGAATCTTTGCAACAGTAATACATAGAATAATGATCCTTGATTTAGTTTTTTATGGGAAGATTGCAATCAGACTAATACTGTAGGAGTAGCATTTTCAAATACGCTTAAAGAAATATCTAATTTTAGTAACCATGGCAAAAGCGTTCATCTAAAACTGCTAAATAGAATCATACCGGGTATATAATGATTTAGTCTACTTGCATGCCAAGTTATACTCAGATCTAAGCAAAACTGTAGGAGGAATAGCATTTGAAACGTTTTTTCAAAGAAACTTCTGTTACACTAGACATCGAAATCTAAAACTTTTATACGGAGTTACTAGTGTCTTACGTTATATCGAAACAGACCAAAACTGATTAAGGACGCTCTAAACACTGCACACTAAAGAGCTCTATTTATTGGGTAGTTTTATGCAGTTAGAGTGATCTGCCCTTAGATGTAAGATTCAAGAAATTGTTATTTACCGTTAATTACATAATTTATAATAGATTAGAATATTTTTAGCATTATATATAAGACCAAGAGTAAGACATTTAATTAATTATTTTCATTAATATTTCCAATGTAAGTAAACGACAATGATTTCTACTCACAAATAATTCTTTGTCCTTGAACATTTTTCCTGCACAAATAAGGCACATACCCTAATGAAAAAGTTTCAATATGCATATCTATATATGATATGTTTTTTCAGAGTCCAAAAAACAGTTTCTGTTGTGTTTAGAGCTTCCTTAAGGAGGAGTAGCGCTTCAAAGTGTTTCACAGAAATTTCTATTTTTAGTAACCACAGCAACGCCATTCATCGAAATACAGAATTATGCATTTAAGTGCAGTCTACTCGTTAGCTGCAATATGTAGCCCTCTGCCCATTTCTTTCTGTTTTTTAGGGGGGGGGGAGTTACAACTCCTTAGGATCTCCGTAATGGTGTAAATGTGGGAGTAATTCACTCCCGCACAGAATCCGTTAATGGCTATTTTATTAACGTTTCTAACCTGACCTCAAAAATCTAGTTATACAAGACATAAATCAATCCAAAAAATACAAAGAACAACATATCGTTTATTTTTCATGTACATGTATGTCAACATCACAACTTGAATTTATCCACCATGTTTACTGACCTAAAACTGTAGGAAGAGTAGCATTTTGAAAATATAATGTTGACAGACAGACGGATGGACGAAAGACACTTTACTATCACATAAGCTCTTATGGTCTCTTACTAATAGAGCTTAAAAACGTATGATCATAATTAAGTTGATGAGATTATTATTACTTTTGGAAACATAACTATAACACACTAACATTCACTTCATCCATATAAAACAATGTATGAAACGGGAGGGACTGGCCATTTTGAATAAAAGTAAAAGGAGTTGAAACCCAACCCCCTCTCAACCAATAGGGTTTTCGAGTTTTAACAATTTTTCTCTTTAGCTTGTCATTTTTTTCCCGATATTTGTCTCATACATTTGTTTTGTCTGGCCTCTTTTAAAAACAATACTACGTGCCTGAATAAAAACCAAACTTGGAGCAGATCAAAATCAGTTTGTTAATTAATTAGAATTCGTATCATGGATTTTTGTTACGAAGATAGTGGTCCTTGCTCCGTATAATGTTTGTTCTTTTTTTTTTCACATTCACGTATGTTCACTGTCTAATAGCAGAATCGTATTATTTGCATCATGAACTTTTTAAACAAACATTTCTTATTTATTTTCAGCTGTCTCTGTGGGTGTGAGTTGTTTTACTATCGTCACGATTTCTCTGGAAAGATACTTCGCCATTGTTGAACCACTCCGATCTCGTCGTTGGCAGACTCGATCCCACTCCTATAAGTGCATTCTTGGAATATGGCTTCTGGCCTTGACCTTGATGATACCAATTGCCGCCTCACAGAAACTTATACAAATTGGAAACAAAGACCGCCATGCTTGTCGCGAAATTTGGCCAAAACATATGAGGACTATTGAAATTGTGTACGGTGTTTCCTTATGTGCGATCTTGTTTATCATCCCTTTATTCATTATGGCGCTGGTTTATGGAAGAATTGCATTTAGATTGTGGGCAGATATCACTCAACAGGTCAATGACAATGCAGGTAGGTTTGCAAATTACAAGGAAAAGATGTATTAAAGAAAAGACCATGCATGCATAAATGGTAGCATTTACTAGTACTTGTATGGCCAAATAAAAAAGACGGATGCAGTGCTGATTTCCTTGTACCTGACCATGATTATTGAATATCAAGTCCATTCATAAGGAAATTTAATATTAGTTTCCTGTAATGAATACATCTGAATTGTCTTAAAAGTTCATTTAAAATGAATTTCTTAATATGCCAAACAATAAAATAATCAAGTTCGTTAATGTTTCAGACGGGACTGGTACGTCCAAGAAAGACGCGGATAACTCATCGGTGTCCTTGCCTCTTCGAGGAAATCAACAGAAAAATGGTGACCACGTAAGCTTACGTCATTCTAATCTACGTCACAGTATATCAAGCAGACGACGAGTCATTAAAATGTTGGTTGTGATTGTGCTCGAGTATTTTATCTGTTGGACACCGCTGTACGTCTGCAGCACTTGGAAGATCATTCACTACGAATCCATTCACAGTCGCGTGTCGAATCTTGCCTGGTCGCTGATGCTTCTTCTGGCCTATGTGTCCTCGTTTGTTCATCCTGTAACCTATTGTTTTATGAACAAGAACTTCAGGAAAGGATTTGTATCAGTTTTCAAGTGTTTTTTACAGAACCGTCTAACGACCAACACTGAGATGAGTAACTTGACAGCCACTTCGTCCCCCACCGTTCGATTCCACTCAACGGAGTACACAAAAGTTCAGTCTATAGACTAGTGTCATCATTATGATAAAAAAAAATCCTGTCTACAGACAATAGAGCGTCCATTCTATATATTACTAGATATCATCATCGAATTTATCCTGGGTCAAGACTGTAATGATAACTGAAAATCTACTTAAAACTAAAATAGAGCAAGTAGTTAGATAAAGAGATGAAAATTGACAAGAGTAGTCAGTAATTTTTTTTTGACAAGTACAGTTGTTATCGACCGTCGTTTAGAAACGAACTTTACTGATTAATGGCTTTTCTAAACATTAAATTGTAAGGAAAAGGATATATTTTCTAAAAATAGCCTGAAAAAATAAGAAAATTGAACAGTGTATGGTTAAACAAAGCTGCACATGTACCAAAACCAAGAAGGGCTGATGCAAAGGTTCGGTGTCTGTGTATTATCTTCCCCCAAATTACTACATCTCCAACAACTGAGGAGCACACATGGACAAAATTTGCTTATGTTTTATCGATGTTTTGATTCGACACTATTATTTTGCAGACTACTAAAAAGAAATTTTGTGAAATTATTTCCATACGCAAACCTTTTTAACAAGTTTTGTCTATGGTAAAGTCAACTGCAACTAAAAGTAGAATTTCATGGAAATTCCTTCTCATTCTGCAGTTTTGATAGAAATTTGGCATTCAAGAGAATTTATCTCGTCTCGTAACATCCATTTAAAAAAAGAGTCAAGATGGCAGGAAAGTAGCTGTAGTCACATGTATTAGCTCGCCGTTTGGAAAATAATAAGATGGACGACCAGAGACATGATGTAGAGCAAAACCATTTGATAAACAAGAAGCCAATGGGCCACATCGCTCATCTGAGAACAATGGCAGGAAAAAGTGCATATCAGTTCAGTATTGAGAAGTTTACAGGGGGGGGGGGGGGGGGGGGGCTTGAATCTACACTACCTGAGGCACTACCCAACCACAACCCATGTGCACTACTATCCCTTCCAAATAATGATTAATAGACCAAGTTAATTAAACCAGTGGTCAGATATCTACTTCTAACTTTTTAGATGGCTAGAGAGCTTTTGTAAGATAAGCTTAATATGTAATTGATAAAATCATGAACTGTATGTATCATACTTTTCAGTACTTCGATTATTTTGCCCTATTAATTCTTTAAAAAAGTTGTCCGGATTTACGAGGTTTCACTGTAGGTTGTTCATAATGAAAAAAAAAAAAAAAGAATGAGATTTTATTAAATGAGTAAAATGGCATCTCGTGAGAGACATCTGGCATATGATCCCATGTTAACGAGTCCATATTACTTTCATGTATTAATATTGTACCACGATTGAACCCAATTTCTGAGATCAGTCGTCTTTACTGAATATTATCAGGCAGATATAAAAATGCTAATTTACCTTAAAGAAACTGTTAGTAGTATTATGATCCATGTTTGTACATGTAGTTTTAATTGTTGTTACTAAGAGTTTATAATTAAAAAGGAAAATTTGATCACGTAGTTTGTTTTCTTTCTTTAAAGAAAATTAAAAGTAAAAGGTTTTAGTAGGTTTGTAACTGTTTTTATTAAAGCATCAAGTTTTTTAGGTAAACACAGGTGACCTATTGCTATCCGTTTTCGTCCGTCGTGCGTTTACATTTGAACATTTTCAGCTTCTTCTCTGAAACCACTTAAACCAATTTCAACCAATTTTGGCATATAGCACCTATGGGTGAAGAGGAATAAAAATTGTGAATTTCATGGTCCCTGTCCCCCTGGGCCGGGGGGGGGGGCAAAACCACTAAAATTAGTGCAATCTTTAAAAATCTTCTTTACTCCTGGACATCAAGCAGTCAAACTGTTGTCATGATTGTTATCTGCATTGAGTCTACCAAAATTGTGAAATTCATGGCCCCAGGGCTAGGGGTTCTAGTGCTAGGGCGGGCTATATTGATTAATAGTATATAGTGAAAATGCATTATTTCTTTGAAAATGTTCTTTGCTCCTGAGTATTAAATAAACTAACCAAATACATAGTTATGATGAGCAAGAGTGCCTCTTCTAAAATTGTGAATTTTAGGGCTCCTGGGTCAGGGGTTCTGGTGTTAGGGCGGGGCTCTATTGATTATGTAGTGAAAATGCATTAATTCTTTGCAAGTCTTCTTCTTTGCTTCTGGGTATTAAATAAACTAACTTAGTACATAGTTGTGATGAGCAAGAGTGCCTCCTCTAAAATTGTGTATTTTATGGCCCCAGGGTTAGGGATTCTGGTGTTAGGGCGGGCTCTATTGATTATAAAGTGAAAATGCATTAATTATTTGAAAATCTTCTCTGCTTCTGAGTATTGATTAAACTAACCAAATACATAGTAATGATGGGCAAGATTGCCTCTTTTAAAATTTTGAATTTTATGGTCCCAGGGTCAGGGGGTCTGGTGTAAGGGCGGGGCTCTATTGATTATATAGTGAAAAAGCATTAATTCTTTGAAAGTCTTCTTCTTTGCTTCTGGGTATTAAATACTGTAAAATCACATATTTTCGTGGGGTCAAATTTTCGTGGTTTGAGTAAAAACTCTTGGTTTGTGGGGATTTGAATTCGTGGATGAAGAATTGCTTAGTAGTTATATATGTAACATTTTACATTAGTGGTTGACATAAATTCGTGGGTCTCTTCATACCTTGAAAACAACGAAAATTAAACCCCCACGAAAATTTGTGATTTCACAGTAAACTAAGTACATAGTTATGATGAACAAGAGTGCCTGTACCAAAATTGTGAATTTCATGGCCCCAAGATCAGGGGTTCTGGTGTTAGGGCGGGGCTCTGTAATGATTATATAGTGAAAATACATTAATTCTTTGAAAATCTTCTCTGCTCCTGGGTAATAAGCAGATGAACTATCTATATAGTTATGATGTGCAAGGGTTCTTCTTCCAGAATTGTGAATTTCCAGGCCCTAGGGTTAGGGATACGATGGGGGGGGGGGGGGGCTCGACTTATATAATGAAAATTAATTTTTTGAAATCTGCTCCTTGGTATTAATCAAACATTTCTGATAAGCAAGTGTGCCTTTTCAAAAATTGTGCAATGTGTGGATCTAGAGTCAGGGGTTCATGTTTGGTAGGGGCACTTCTGATTATTGCTGTATATTACTGATTAGTTGATAAGCATTTTTTGTTCCCGTACCCTGCCTAACGGTATTAAGAAGGCTTGGGGTCAACAAATTAACAACAGATTTACCACCAGATATAACTTAATTTTTTTAGATGTGACATCTTTAGCTGTCAGCTATCATTTGACAAATGAATATTTCATACATATTAGTTTTAAAATTTGATTATTTTTGTATATTTTTATATGGAGCTCTTCTTCTAAAGGAGATCGAAATAGTCTAAGAATGGCCACGACCACCAAGCCCCTTTAAGTAACCAAACTAAGCAATTGCTAAGTTCATAGTTATGATTAGCAATGGTGCCAGCCTATTTCAACCATAGCCATAGCATCTACCTTAAAACATGAACCAAATTCTATCATTTGAAAGTTGTTGTATGATTCTCAGGTGACCTGTAATGCCCATTAAATTTTCACCCAAAGAAAACCACTGTCAACCGAGTCGGCGCCAATTAAATTTTAAGGTCAGCTGACGTATTGCTATCCGTTTTCGTCCGTTGACGTGAGTTGTGTGTTAACATTTGAACATTTTCAGCTTCTTCTCTGAAACCACTTAAACCAATTTCAACCAATTTCAACCAAATTTGGCTTAAAGCATCTATGGGTAAAGGGGAACAAAAATTATGAATTTCATGGTCCCTGCCCCCCTGGGACCTGAAGGGTGGGGCAAAAACCACTAAAATTAGTGCAATCGTTAAAAACCTTTTTCTTTACTCCTGGACATCAAGCAGTCAAACTGATGGCATGATTGTAATCAGCATTGAGTCCTCTAAAAAAAAAATTATGAAATTCATGGCCCTGGGGTCAGGAGTTCTATATTGCTAGGGCGGGGCTAAATATATTATACACATGCTGTGAAAATGAATAAATTCTTTGAAAATCTTCTCTGCTCCTGGGCATTAAATAAACTAAATACGTATATAGTTATGTTTAATAAGGCTGCATCTACCAAAAAGGTGAATTTCATGACCCTGGGGTCAGGGGTTCTGAGGTGCTAGGGTGGGGCTCTATTGATTACATAGTGAAATTGCATAAATTCTTTAAAAATCTTCTCTGCTCCTGGGCATTAAATAAACTAACTAAGTATATAGTTATGTTGAATAAGACTGCCTCTTCCAAAATATCATGGCCCCTGGGTCAGGGGTTCTGGTGTTAGGGCGGGGCTTTATAGATTATAAAGTGAAATTGCATAAATTCTTTGAAAATCTTCTTCTCTGCTCCTGGGCATTAAATAAACTAACCATGTACATAGTTATGTTGAATAAGGCTGCCTCTTGCCAATTTGTGAATTTTAGGGCCCCTGGGTCAGGGGTTCTGGTGTTAGGGTGGGGCTATAATGATTGTATAGTGAAATGCATGAATTCTTTGAACATCTTTTCCTTTGCTCCTGGTTAATATGCCAATGATCTAATTACGTATTTAAGCCAGCATCTCTTTCTATTTTTAGGTTTGCAAACCCGCCGCTCAAGTTTTTGAATTTTCAAAAAAAAAAAAAAAAAATTCTTTCCGATATCAAATTTGAGTCGGGATCGAGATTTAAAATTTACGAGCTCGTACTTCCGGTTTTAAGATGAACATGGCGGGTAAACAGATCTGCAAAGTTCATAGCAGCAGTATAGCATGGTTTAGTGTAAATATTTATTGATAGGAGTGCCATTCAAAACGTTTCACCCGTTCAGAGGACATATAAAATGCTGACGACTTTGTTGCACAATGATATGCTGGTGAGATAATTATGTATTCGTATACAAAAGTATCTGTCTGTAAATTATTTTCCTCCCACAGGTTTAAAACTGCCCGTGGTAGCTACTGCTAGCGACATTGTTTAGGTCTCTGTTATAGCTTACAGTCTAAGCATCATTCTTCAGAAATGGATCGCTTAATTATGCATCAGATGTAATGAATAAAACTATGGGAAAAGTTAAGTCCATTTGAGGAAGATATAAACAATAGCCTAAAGAAATAAAAAAAAAAAATCAACTTTTAAAAAGCAAGTATATACAAATATAAACAGGCATCTAGTATCGTTTGTGACAGCCAGAAAAAATATTTTACACTTAATTGTAAAAATGTTCACCGTACTCCCCAATACACTCCCTATCTATTTTTTTGATTGGAAATATAATGTTAGGTATCAAGTAGATTTTATTTTTAGAACAATGTCTACACATTCACCTAACACATATTAATAAAAGAAGATGTATTGAAAGAGTTATAAAGAACTGATTTTTAAAAATATGTTTTGATCAACATCACAAAATTTATATCACTGGCTCAAACTGGCAGATGATGAAATAAACAAGTGTTCTACTTTTCTATTTGTAACCTTTATGTGTCAAGTGGCAAGGAGCCTGTTAGGATAGCATAAAAAAGAAGCAAAAATGAATGTACAAATGTCAATAATTACTGTAATTTATCCCCCCAAAAAATTGTTTTTCTTTTAATTTTCTCCTCCTCTGCGACTTTTAATTCTGATGTTCGTAACTAAATCTATAAATAAAAAAAAATACTGGCCTTATGATTAAGAAAGGTACCTTTATCAAAGTAGATAATTTCAAGGCCCTGGGTCAGGGGTACCGGGAGGGGGTTACTTTGTCTAAAAATAAATTTATGCTTTTAAATATGCTCTTTGATAAACAATGATGCCTCTTTTAAAATTGTGAATTTCATGGCTTTTGGATTAAAACACAAACCAAATAAATTCAGTTGCTGGAAAGTTGTGTTGCATGATACTCAGGTGACCTATAAGGCCCGTGGGCCTCTTGTTTGATCATATGAAAACAATGCATAAGTCGATAATTATCGAAGAGGCACAAAAATTACATAAAAATGAATCAGTAAAAGACAATGAAGAATCATTTTACAAACAAGGATTCACGATGGTTGAAAGGGTTAGTAAGTTAAATTACTTTAAGTAACTTTAACTATGAAAAACAAATTAATGTTTAAAGATTGTAAAGGACTGTAAGGCGGCAGTGAACCAACAATTGTTTCTTCTGTTCATAATGCCATGACTTGGCTTGAATGTTCTTTTGTATAAAGTTGGGGTTAATTAATTAACGCTTCATTATGTTTGCGTCAGCGTTGGAATCCAAAAATTGTTTTCTCCTTGATCAATTTGGACATCTCAATTACGGTAGGGGGAAAATTCCCCAGAATGTGTGGATCCTCCGTCGCACCCCTATACTAATGTTATTGTGATTTAATTTGCAGAAGACCGAAACTTAAAATGTTACGAACACATTTGTATGGGTGCGTCGGACGATTGTAAAACAAACTCCTTTTGAGTTTACATCTCTGGATTCGCTTCCGTTAGGGAAGTTCCATCTGTCTCATGCTTCGATTCTCTGTCATAACACTCCTCTGATGATTCTATCATGTTGTAAATTTTGAATTTACTAGGGTTTTCATTTACCTTCCCCTATTACATGTAAATTCAAAATTTACAACATGATAATTCACTAGCGGTAGTTGGTACAGTACATTTAAATTTTCTTTCGATGTCGAATCATTTCGTTTACTTTTTTTCTTTGGCGGAGTAGGGAACGCTTTCGGCCTTTAAAAAAGTATTTCCTTTTCTTCTATGGAGTTTTCGACGGCTTTTCTTCTGATTCTGGTGTTCCTCGAGTCTTCTTTTTTTAAGAGATATGTTGTATTCTTTACACCTTCTTTTAATAAGTTTTTCGAACAAAATTCCCAGAATGTAAATGTTTTTCTCGACACATACCGGTAAATCGTTTGACTTGGTCTTACCAGTTTTTGACGTATTTTTATCCTTAGTAGTCCTTTCAATAACACTGCTCTCCACAATGGAAACATGTACATGTATGATATCTAGCATATTTGGACAAAAGTATCGTTATTTTCGCAAATTCCTGGGTACTCGCGTGCTCAGACTCTCATCTTTCAGATTATTACAGTATCTTTGAAAAGTAGACCGACTTCTTATTGTGCCTTTTGTAAGATCGTGATTATCCGTTTCACCTTCATGGTCCATAGGGATACTAGTTATGTCTTCTGATAATTCTTCAGAGTTTTTTGGCAGGTTTTGAATTAACCTCTTCAAATAATCAAGAATCTTCTCACAGTCTCTATTATTTCTCCTAAAATTTGACACTCATGGAAATATGTTTTACGACCTTCCTCTAGAGACTCGGACATCATCAATAGAGCGAAGACAAACTTTCTAAATTAAATTAATTTCCTCTTTACATTGAAGTTTCTTTTACATTTGATTATTCCAAGCATATGGAAGGCGCAAAGATGAATGACAGTAAATGATATAGCATATGTACATGTATCTTTCTTTTGAGTACACAGATTCCAACATTTGTGTAAGTTAACTGTTATTTTCTACGTTAAAGGTTATTAACGCTGAATTAATAATTACCCATGAAAAGTCTACCTCCACTCTGATTGGGCGAATTGTTCTAGTAAATAATAAAATGGCAGTCTCTGTCATCTTTCCAAGAAAATGATTGTAACCTTTGTGTTAGAATTGATTTCATGTCTGCAACAGGTATAGTAGGAAGATCACCTTTTCGAAAAAGAAAAAAACTAAAGGGAAATGAAAACCCCCTTTCGTTTGCTGGGGAAATTTATAATTGCTCCTATTGCATAAAGACATAGCGGTAAATGAATTGCACCCTTCTGTATACAAGCGGATACTTTCCTCTGAATAAACTGAATGGATCAGCAGTAAAAAAAAACGTATATAATCAAAAATCTTCTTCCTTTGGGTATCTATTATTTTTCCCTCAACATATCCTTGATTATATTCAGTTCAGTGATTGGAACTGTAGAAAAAAAGAGTGACTTGTCTCATCTCCGATGACATCTTCCAAGAGTTTGTTTGCTAGGACAGTTTGTTAAATCTATCCCAGACCCTCACCTGTAAAAATCATCTAAATATGGGATCCAGGATGTTAGCCAGCCTCTTGAACTTTGTACTTTTATAACAATATACTTTTTTTCAATTTTTGACCCTAGCTAAATAGGTTCCCGGTCTTATAAATTAGTTCCATTTGACAGTTATTCTTACAAACCCTTCCCCTGAAAAAGTTGGTCTAGATATGAATGACAGTAAATGATATAGTAATCTTATTATAGTATAAGTCGTTTTTTTGAGTTTTACACAGATAGCTATATAATTCCAGGTGTTGTAAACTCGTTATCTTTCGACACTCAAGTAACGTTAAAGGTTACAACGATGAAGGTCTAAATATGGGATTCAGGATGTTTCATGAACTATGTACTCTTTTAACAGTATAATACAATCCCCCCCCCCCACTTTGATCGGGCTAGCTAAAAAATGTTCCGGTCTTGTAAATTCAATTACTTTTTAAAAGCCAGGGGTCTCTCTCAGTCCCTTTTCCTGTTAAAAGGTGAAAAATGATCCAGTATGTTAGCCAGTATGTTTAACTATGTACTCTTATAAGTATCATTTATGAATTTTTCCAACAGGTAAATAGGTTTCCGGTCTTGTAATCTCAATTTCTTTTGACAGAAGAGGGGCCTCCCCCACCTTTTATAAGAAAAAGATAAAGGTCTAAATATGGGAAATGTTAACCAGGCACTGGCATAAGGTTTACCTATTGATGGTATTATATCCATTGTTATCAAATTGGTCGGGCTAGCATACATTGGTTTGGCGCTGTTACAAAGTTTCAAGTCCAACTTTTACTCTTTTCTTCCTTTGTTCAAAGTTAAAACCAGTAGAGCTACTTTCGACAAAGACGTCTGGTTTATTATTGTATTTCTGTATCAATCTGAAAACTATTAAAAAAATTAAATATTTGTATATTATGATATACTTAATGTTGCATTGTTTATTGAACGACCCTCGTTGTGAATCCCTGAACATATCCTTGATTATATTACCAGTCAATTTTATTTTGGACTGTAGAAAATCAAAGTACTGGGAGCGAATCTATTTAGAATTTAACTTATTCTAAACATAAGTACATTTTGTAAAAATAGATTTATTTAATAACATTTCTATGAATTTTAAAATTTTAACGTGACGAGGTATGTAATTTTGACATTTTTGTGGTGTAGCAATATACTCCGACATGTTTAATCTCAATCTGAACCTTAAAATCATAATATTGGTTCCGGATTTTACTGTAAATAGGTTCCAAGGCGGCCATGAGTTCAATCTTTGAATCGCAATATCTGTCCAGATTTCATTCCACATTGAGTCATTAAAGTAGTGTTTTTTTTTTCTTGAGGTTTTAGCATGACGCAGCGACATTCTACATGTATTCGCTACGTCACAATGTTTTGTGCTTACCAATTTTAAAATATAGACGAATAAATAGCCTGATTTTAAGATTTTGTAAAATGACTTTGGAAATTATAAAGGCTTTATTTATATTTTTACAAATATACAACTCGATTCCTTTTGTTTAATATATAGGTGTGAATTCACGCTTCAATGAACGCAAACCCGTAAAGACAGGTAAAGAGCATGGTTATGAGATAAACAATTTAAGACCTATTACAATTTAACATTTAAAAAACACAAATTATGTCAAAGAATTAATTAATTGATATTTTTTTATTTCAGAATTCGATAAAAGTAAAGAACATATATTGATAATTATATTTTACGGAATTTCTGTTTAAATGTATTACACGTGTTGACATTTCACCAAGTCGACACACGGCTTCCATTCCTCATAATATTGAAGATTTTTTTCATAATTAGATATTATTGATGAAATGGCATGATAATATGGTTTATATTCCATTCGAAAAATGTATATGATTCACTATTGAAGAAACGTATATGGTTTATTTTCTTCTAAATTAATTCATACTTACATGTTGGTACAGTACATGTATTTCATGATGATGTGATTTATTCTTTAATGAAATAAACAGGAAAACATAAGAATATGAGTATTGTTTATTCTCTTTAATACCAAAAAAAAAACCCATGCACGTGTAATTAATGAAAATGATAATTTTTTTAATCGTCGGAAGAAAAAAAATAGTAATTGAGATATGAAAAGTAAAGACAATATATGTTAACTGGCTCGGCTTTTTATTTAATCAGTAAGTTTAAAAAAAATCTTTTTTTCTATATATATTTTCTTTGTCTTCATTTTCTTTCTTTCTTTCTTTTTTTTTTTTTTTGCTATTCGTTTGTTTTAAAGGAATTAAATGCACATTAGTGTTACCTCGAGGAATTTGATTAAACCGCTTAAGATATGTGGTAAAAAAATTATTTCTGCATGGGTGTTTGAATACATAAAACACAATGAAGTTGGTAAAAATATGATCGTTTTATACATGCCATGTTACAACGCACTTTGAAAAATTACGCACTTTGAAAAAATTTTTCAAAGTGCGTTAAGTTTTGGGACCAGGTTAACGCACTTTGAAAAAATTTTTAAAAATGCGTTGATTTGGTCCAAAATTGATAAAAAATTTTTTAAGCAAATGTACATCATAATTTTACACCATGTAAACATTTAACGCACAAAAAATTTTCATGAAACAAAAGGAATTTTATATTTTAGAAATAGACAAGAGTATTATCCTCTCGCAACGTATGTGGGATATAGTGATGCGATTATGTGTGTTATTACTTAATGTGTATTTTTTTTTCTGTGTGGAATTGACGTAATTTGTACGGGATCGATGCATGATTTATGAACATGCTTTTATTAATTTTTGCGGTGCCCTTACTTTGATATTTTATCTAAAAAGAATTGAAGAAAACCAAGAAACGGAAAACACTAAAATATGCTAAATAAATACTATCAGCGAAAAATTTTATCATTCCCACGCCAGATATATTTTTCTATAACTCGTTACCTTAAGTGTCAATGATATTTGAAAAAAAAAGAGCAACAAAATAAAGTATAAGCAAAATATTTAGTAAATCGAAATTTTGTTCTTTTAAATCTCAAAGTCAATTTATGTTCATTTTCAGGAAAATCAGAATATTGTATATATTCCTTATTTTTGCGAGTGTTTTTTATCGCGAACTGCCTCTCAAACGTCAAATCGCTACATTAATTCGCGAATGAACGGTTAATGAACAGATTTTACATAGTATTTAAGCACCAGAAAAATAAAAGCGAGTAATATTTTTTTCGCTAATAATTATGCGAAATAACCCTGCAAATCATTTCGCAATACATATTTCTGCTTTTGTTGTTAACACACCATATCTGATAATCTCTCTAAAAGGTATTTAAAAACACAAGTTTTGCCAAAATTATAAGTTATTTCTCTTTGGTATCCCAAATAAAATTATGAAAATTCATATAAATATCTATAAATTTTTTTAGAATCATGCATATGTTAACTTTTGAGAATTGACTAAGAGATAGGCGGAAGAACCTTTAAAGGGTAAATTTACATTGAATGTTGACCTTTTGACCTCAAATTCAAAAGGGGTCTTCCTAAGGCCACATGGATTCTGTTATGTTAAATTTCATTGCAAATGAAATATATCGTGTGGAAATCATGGTCATAATGATCTTTGTAATAATAATGAAAGATATTTTATACAAAGTTGTTTTTTTCCAGTTTTGGAACCAAAAATTATGGTCATAATGAACGTTCCGGGTTACTATTTCTGAAAGATATCATATACTAAGTTGTTTCTGTTCCAGTTTTTAAAAACTACCAAAAAAGATGGTCATAATAAACGTTCCGGTTTACAATTTATGAAAGATATTTATATTTTTGCTCCTATCAGTTGTTTCTTTTCCAGTTTGTAGCCCCAACAACCAAAAATTTTATTAACTGTTATTAAGAAGATAGTATATCTTTTTTCTTTTCCAGTTTGTAGCGAGGCAAAATACAAAAATTTATATTCGTTTAATCACTGAAATATAATATATAGCAGTTGTTTTCCAGATATAAGAAATTCAACCAAAAAAGACAAAGTTTGTTAAATTTCAATAGATATTTCATATATTTTTTTAAGTTGTTTTTGTTCCAGTTTAAAAAAAAGTTCACAAAGCAAAAATCATGGAAAAAGCCGTGTGTTGAAAGATATTCATATATTTTTGCCCCTATTTGATTTCTTTTCCAGTTTTAGCGAGGAAAGGAATCATACCAAAAATTATGGTCATAATGAATTTATAATAACTGAAAGATACATATTAAGTTGTTAATTTTCCAGTTTGTAGCGAGGCAAAGGTAGCTCGGAACCAAAAATTTCATAATGAACATTCCGGGTTAAAATAACTGAAAAAATATATTTTTGCCCCTAAGTTGTTTCTTTTCCAGTTTGTAGCGAATATAGGTAGTCGGAACCAAAAATCATGGTCATAATGAAGGTTCCGGGTTATAATAACTCAAAGATATTCATATATTTTTGAATGTTTCTTTTCCAGTTTTTAGCGAGAAATATTGATAACGGCAAAAAATCATGGAATAATGAACGTTCCGGATTATATTAACTGAAAGCCTTTGAAATAACTTGAAAGTTTTTGTTAAGTTGTTTCATTTTCCAGTTTGTAGCGAGGCAAAGTTCGGAACCAAAAATTATGGTCATAATGAATGTTCCGGGTTATAATAACTGAAAGTTATTCATTATTTTGCCCCTAAGTTGTTTCTTTTCCAAAAAGGTAGCCCGGAACCAAAAAATATGGTCATAATGAACGTTCCGGGTAAAAATCACTGAAAGATATTTTATATATTTTGCCCCTAAGTTGTTTCTTTTATGTATAAGCCCGGAACCAAAAATTATGGTCATAATGAAGTGACGGGTTACTATTTCTGAAAGATATTTCATATATTTTCTTTTTTTCTAAATACACATGTATATAATATGGAATGCCATATATGACAGCCAACTGCTCTGCTTACAGCCAACTGTCAGCTGCTTACTGCCAACTGCCACACATATTTGAATAAATTTTATTTTTATACTATATAATGTAAATTAAAGAAAAAGGCGTGGATGAACTTTTTTCCAAGAGGGTCACTTTGGTAAAAAAAAAAAATCCAACCCAGAAATTTATAACAAGAAAAAAACTTTTTCCTAAATGTGAAAATTTATTTGGCCGGGGAGAGGGGGTTCTAAGCGTCATACTTTCATGTGTATGACATTTTTATACCAACTTAACAGGAATCCACAGTTTCCTTGGGGACTAAGGTCCCTTTTAGTTGATTTATTTCATACATTAAATACACATGTAATTTTTAGTTGGTTTAGTTTGTGCATTAAATAACTTTACAAAGGAGGGGTGCCTGACCCCTCTCTCTAGATCTTTGCATGTAAAACATAGTTTATTTGTACAAACAAACAGATTTAAATGTCTAAGTGGAGGGTGCGTCGAAGGTCATTTATACCGGTATTTCGTTTAGTTTATTTACCGTATGACTGTACAAATTTAAAATGCCCCCTCCCCAGATCTAGGCATGTGAAACATTATAACACACAGAGATATACATCTTTAATTTTAGGAAATTTTTAGCTATAGAATATAATGGAAAACGGAAATTTATTTTCAAAACATCTTTCTCTGCGAAACGACATATCATTTAATATTATTATTCTCTCTTCAGTGGTTTTGTTGTCTCCAGGGGTGGTGGAGGGGGGCTTCTTTAAAAATTTAAGGCAGAAAATAGTCATTTTATTACCTATTTTAAATAGGGAAAATCCCCCCCCCAAAAAAAATAAACAATGTACTTTATCAACCGCATATAATGAATATTACATAAGATAAAACATATTGGTCATTTTATTCAATTCAATTTTACCAGGGTGGCCCTCTAGGAAAAAATGTCCTGGATCCGTCCCTAGTTTTATTTTCTTTTTTGTGAAAATTCATATAAATATCAATACAAATTTAAAATTTATTCAAATATGTGTGGCAGTTGGCAGTAAGCAGCTGACAGTTGGCAGTAAGCAGTATGTTTAAACATGGCTGTCTTATAGCATTCCATAATATAATTATAGTTTTTAAAATTTTGTAAAAAAAAAAAAAAAAAAAAAAAAAAAATTCAATCAAAGATGTCTGAAGATAGAACAAAATAGGTTCGGTTCCCCACTAGGACTTGTTTGTTCAAAATTCAACAAATTGATAATTAAAATTTCATACCAACCTTATCAAGATTTTTGCCTAATATTCGTTGCAGAGGAAAGGGATGGGGCGGTGATCATATTTAGCAATACTATTTATATGGGATCCTGGATGTTGCCAGGCATTTCTTCTTCATTTTACACATGTTAATACAAATGAGGTTGTTCTTACGCGCATAAATAAAAACGAGTTGATTTTTATTCAATGGTTTTTAGCCGAGTAATTGAAATATTTCCAAATTTATCATATTTTGTTGATTTTACTTTGAAATTGAAAAAAAGCTTGACCTGGCCAATAAAAATAATCAAGAAAAAAAAACTTTTTCTTTTCAAATGGCTTTCTTATAAATTCCCGTTTTAAATCCAATCGTTTCATATTATGTTATTGTATTTCAACTGACTTAGTCAAATTTTAAAATACCCATAGTTGTGTTTTTGTAAAACCAATTGATCAAAATAGTTGGTTTTACAGAGACGGAAAACTATTGAAAATTTTGTAAGGAAATTAAAATATCATCTAATAAGTCTATTAAATCGTAATTATAATAAATCTATCACCTTAATCATCATGTGGGCTTTCGGCGATTCGCACGACTGCGCAATTATTTGTATCGATAGAAGCCAAGGGGGTCGTAAAACAACACGATGGTGTATACCAATGTAAACAAATTTCACACCTTTTGTTTACAAAGAATCAAAATAATCAGCTGGAATTTCATGGATTAATAAATTATTCGAATCAGAGACATCAATAAATATTAACGTCTTTGGTAAAAAAAACCCACATATTCTTACTTGAAATGTAAACATTGTATGCCCTACATTAAATGCTACTGTATCATATACGAACGTATAAAAAAGGAAAGAAAATTAAAAATAAAAGCCAATATTAATTATAAATAAAGAATTAACTAAGGTTAATTTTGCCCGGAAAAATAATAACGTGACGCGGCCCGGAATGTTTATTTTGACCCGGAACCAATATAATAGGTATTTAGCGTTCCGGCCGGAACGCTAAGTTACCCGGAACGTATGTTATGCGACACCGGCGCTCACTGCTGTGGTCCTTTTACCTGTCACGCTGAAATTGAGTTTTATATTCTTCATAGGATTGCCAAGAGATTGCATGTAACCATTTACACATCTTTACGAATTATGATTATTTTAGTCTTCTTCAAAAAATTGTTGCAAAAGCATCGTCAGTGATTGCTGTCTAGTGAGTTACATTGTTGCCACAGTCTGCTGAGCCTGAATTTGTATAAACTTATACTTGTACAGGCCAAGTTCTGCCTGTAACATACACAGTTCCTGCCACAAACTAATTTACCTCTACTTAAGCAAACAAGCTTTTGGAAGAAATCTGATGCCAAAGGTCCCTCTAAGAATATCGGTGCCAATCCACAAACACTTTCTTTCCAGCCAAACTCTAATGATGACTTATGCACTGGCTTGGCTATGTGTGAATTCATCCATACACATGTTTAAAACATTACACAAAGAATGTGTTTTGTAAAAGATGCTTCACAAGGTGGAAGTCAAGCAAGAGCTGTTTCTTTTGCTGTTGCTTCCTTGACTCTGAATTAATTGAGATTTTCATGCACATTCTTTAACCTTTCTTGTGGATCATGCCACATTGAACAAGCTTTCGTGAAGCATTTATAGCATCATCTAAATCGTCACCGGAAAGAATTGACAGAGTTCTAATATTTCCTGAATGTTTCCGTAAAACCATAACCCTTTTTCCCAGGCCAAAGAATGACGCGGTTGCGTCACAACCTGTCATAGCATGTCCAGAAGACAATATCTAAGATATTGTAGAACCAAGTGATTTCAACAGATCGTGGACGCTGTAAAGATCGCCTTCGGTCTCGTGAGCTTGATACATTTCCAGTTTGAAACCACAAATCGTCTATGTCATTTGAGGAAAGTAGTGTATAAGAAAGAGCAAGAGGGGACCGAACAATGACACGGCCTCTTACATAAGCTCAAAAGATAGAACCAGCAAACTGATAAAGTAGTACTATTCGCGTATCTGCTTCTTCGTGTGTGCTCCGTAGTTCATTTCAGGACTTAAATGTGCTAAGATATGTCGAGTAAGGACCCATCTGTGATCCCAACAGTACTACTGCATTCTTTTGATAAGTTTTTTTGTCGCCATGTCGCCCCATATGCCATTAAAGAAATGCCATTAAGGAACCGGGCTTTTGTTTTACAGAAAAATCTCCAGACTTGAAAGATGACGTTATGGACTCTGGCAGCTGTATCACGTCTAATATGTAGACAGGCATCTATCTGTTCTAAAGGTAACAAAAAAGTAAGGCAGCATTGCTGCATTTAATTGTAGATGTTATTGTCATAGACGATCTACTTGTGAAATCCGGGCCAGAATGGAACAGTTTGTTCTTGGAAATTTACTGATATTGGGATGTGGATAGTACTTTGGCGTGTAAGCTGGTGAAGAAATACCCACGTCGTCTCTGATATACTGGCATTTTAAAACGATTATGACGTGGTCTTTCCATAAGCATTTGCACAACGAGGTTGCCCTTGGCGTTCTTTTGGTTTAGAAAAAGAAAGACTAAGCATAAGTTTTTTTTTCTTCATCCAATCTTAAGGCCTAGCTTGTCCCCTTATATCTTTAACAGAGGATAAGGGTGTGTTTCTTGTGTTTTCCTGCAATTGAAAGATAACTCTAGCCATTGAATGCAATGTTTTCTTACCATCAATGGTCTCAGTGTTGGTATCAACATTATCTGTCCTTCTTTGTTTTTAAGGTGGCCCCCTTTTCAAAAGGAACAATACCATTGGGAACAAGAGAATGCTCTCCCATATTACCTACTTCCTGGTTTGCCAAGCTGGTCAAGAAAGTTCTGCCTTCTGAATACGATGCACAAAAACTAAAAAAAAAAGAGTAGTGTAAAGTTTCAATAAGATATTTGGAACCGTATTCCTGATGAAGTTGTAATGCAAGGTCTAGATGAAACGGGGTCTTTGTTTAATGACACAATGTATTCTGCTAAAGCTGTGACTTTTCTCTTTTAATCTACATTTTCATTTCGGTCAACTTCACCAATATGACTTTTCATCAATAAACCACAGCAGAAACTTTGTAAGCGAGCTTGGAGTTATCATAGTCCACCTGTCATGGGAAACTTCAACCGAAGACCGGTAAATATCGTGAGAAAGTAGTACAGACTGTTTGTCACCGTGAAATACTGAAGCAGCCGCTGCATGCAGTGTGTGATCTTCGTTCATCTTCACATTTGAAATTTCAAGTTAAAAAAATTAACTCTGCCTTCTACTGGCTGACTTCTTGAATAGCCTCTGCTTTTGAAACTGATATTAGAATTCCCTAGTCCGTCCCGTGTGTGTTTGAATAACGACAGCAGTGCCATAAAATTTATCTAGTCTAGAATTTGCTAGAATATTTGTCACACAATTCTTCCGGCAGAAAAGAATGAAACTTTTGTTCCGAAAACAGAAGACATTAAGAAAGCCTTTTTTTGATACACCAAATCATTAACTATGTCTTTAACTAACTGCTGAATGCTTTATCGTGAGCTGTTTTATCGATGTTTGTTGTTTCTATGCTGTATTCAACAGAAAATCAGTGATGCATGATCTAGGATAAAGTTTCCTTTCGACGAATTTTTCACAAGAAACCAATAATAAAATTCCATCACATCTTTCTTTTGCTGTGTTTGTTACCCTGTGAATTCGTTCTTCTCTTTCTATTGTATGCACTTTTGTGTCACTGTGACAGTATACTTTGTCTACTTTTGCTTACAGAAAATGCGAGCATTCCAATCAATCTATCTGGCCATGGAGCGTGTTTGAAGATTCATAACAAATTCTGCATGTAGATGTGAAGTGGAAGGGTTAGTAATTGAATTCAAAATTTCCATTAATTTACCCAATGTATGTAAACGACAGTGATTATATGATCTGTTGTCTTTGAGCATTCAGCAGAAATAAAACAGGTACCCTATTTGAAAATGAATAGTCTCAATATGCAAACCTTGATATGATATACTAGCTAGTATTTTTCTTTAATTCCAAAGAAAACGAGAGGTACTGTGAGCAATGAGCTCACTAAATGATACCCCCCGCCTCCCATATGAATATATTGGCAGTATCCATGTTTTGCTCTGGAAAATCCAAAATATATGTCAGATCAAAAAGTAAAATAGGAGGTGCACAATGGCAATATGTAATAAAGATTCTGTGAAAGTTTCATTAAATTTCCTTCAGTGGTATGAGAGGAGTTGCGGATAAGAGATGGGTACCCCAAAGCGTAACAGACGGACGGATGGACAGACGTACAGACGGACGGAAATACCGATTACTATATACCCTCCCGCTTTTCAAGCGGGGGGTATAACTAGAGGTACTGTGAGCGATGAGCTCACTAAATGATACCCCCGCCTCCATATAGTTATAATTGCAAAGTCCATGTTTTGCTGTGGCCGGGAAACCCAAAATATGTGTCGGATCAAAAAGTAAATTAGGAGGTGCACAATGGCAATATGTAATAAAGATTCTGTGAAAGTTTCATCAAATTTCATTCAGTGGTATGAGAGGAGTTGCGGATAAGAGATGGATACCCCAAAGCGTAACAGACGGACGGACGGACAGACGTACAGACGGACGGAATTAACGATTACTATATACCCTCCCGCTTTTCAAGCGGGGGGTGTAAAAGAACTTGTTAGTGTTTAGAGCTTCCTTCATTTCATATGTTTAATAGCGTTTCTTATCTATTAGAACTCAATATCTATGTGGTCTGTCGATATTCCTACACGTAAAATAAACTTGCCTCAACCCACACGTGCTATGAGTATATAATTTGGTTCAATTAAAGGAAAATCTTATTTATTGTGGCAAGAATCATTGTTATATCTTTAAAAAATTGTTCCTACCTAGATCTATACAGAAAAAGTCTAACATTTCTAATGTTATAAAAAGCGGGCATAAAAATTTCATGTTTGATCGCTGAGTGAGTTGTTGGACCTGTCCATAAATGTTGGATATTGCCTACGTCACACAATGGGCGGAGCTTTATTATACTCCCCGCTTGAAAAGTGGGAGGGTATACACTGAACCAAACTTCTAAGTGTTCACCTAACATTTTTTAAGTTTTAAAGAACAAATGCATACAATAAATAATTTCTTTAATTCATGGTTAATGATGCATATTTAAGTTCGATGTTGCGTAAATTTCATGTAAGTATCTCGTCAGAATTTTAAGCAAAGTGTCAAGGAAATGATGTACCCTCAAAATGAAAATTCACACAAAAAAATCTGAATGAATTAAGACCACCACTCGCTCTAATTACTACAAAACAATCTTTACTGTTGGATACCATGTACACTTGAACAGGAGATTGACCCATCTACTGCCATACCTACTGCATAGATCTTGCCAAACCGTTGAAATTGTGTGGAGGGGGGGGGGGCTTTGACATTCCTGATAAAAATCCCAAATGTTTTCAATGAGATTCAGATCCGAGAATTTGACAGTGTATCATCACACAGATGCCTTTTGGTCAATATCCTAGGATGTTTAGCACGTAAGTGCACCGCTTTAAGGATGATTCAGACTGCTTGAGCTGGTATTAGACTCTCACAAGCACGAATTTCTTATCATTTTCATACGATTGAAATTATTTGTTTTCATGTTTCTAAGATTATTTCAGGACAATTTAACACTTTTTGAACCTGGTGTGACGCGAAATGTTGGCCTTAGACGAAGATCAAGGTCACTTCCGGTTTGCTTAAATTTTGTCCAAAACTTTCAAATTGTGATAAATTGGCGATGAAAAATGATGCACAGCCTATAGAAAAATGTGTTTGAATGGGTTTTGATACTGGTTGTTAATTTTTAAAAGCAATTTCAAGGACAATTAAACACTAAAATAAAAACTAGAGGTACTGTGAGCGATGAGCTCACTAAATGATACCCCCCGCCTCCCATATGGTTATAACTGGTGAAAAAGTCCACGTTTTCCTGTGGCTGGGAAACCCAAAATATGTGTCGGATCAAAAAGTAAAATAGGAGGTGCACAATGGCAATATGTAATAAAGATTCTGTGAAAGTTTCATCAAATTTCATTCAGCTGTATGAGAGGAGTTGCGGATAAGAGATGGGTACCCCAAAGCGTAACAGACGGACGGACGGACAGACGGACGGACAGACAGACGGACGGACGGACAGACGTACAGACGGACGGAATTAACGATTACTATATACCCTCCCGCTTTTCAAGCGGGGGGTATAATGAGTAAAACGTGGTGGAAGGATGGTCCAGATATCAACATTCCAACGGCTCTCCCTTCATTATCAATGGTCATTTTGCCAATGTTATGTGTTTTTTAGTGAAACCAGTTTTTAGAGTTTGATAATGATCACAAAAAGATGCTAATCACACAAAACACGTGCCGCAAAGTACAGATTTATTATACCAATCGCTTGAAAAGCGGGAGGGTATATAGTAATCGTTAATTCCGTCCGTCTGTACGTCTGTCCGTCCGTCCGTCCGTCCGTCTGTTACGCTTTGGGGTACCCATCTCTTATCCGCAACTCCTCTCATACCACTGAATGAAATTTGATGAAACTTTCACAGAATCTTTATTACATATTGCCATTGTGCACCTCCTATTTTACTTTTTGATCCGACACATATTTTGGGTTTCATGGCCACTGCAAAACATGGACTTTGCCATTATAACTATATGGAGGCGGGGGGTATCATTTATTGAGCTCATCGCTCACAGTACCTCTAGTTGTTTTTAAGCTTCGTCACGGAACGTTGGTTTTCATAGGTGATCTTTTATTTTCTTTCTACAGTTGTTGAGAAGACTCATTTGTTGTAATAATTTGAAAATATCATACCATTCTATAAAGTATTTTTTAAATAAATACATTTATTAAAGTGAACACTTAGAAGTTTTGTTAAGTGTATAGTAATCGGTATTTCCGTCCGTCCGTCTGTTACGCTTTAGGGTACCCATCTTTTATCCGCAACTCCTCTCATACCACTGAAGGAAATTTAATGAAACTTTCACAGATTCTTAATTACATATTGCCATTGTGCACCTCCTATTTTACTTTTTGATCTGACATATATTTTCGATTTTCCAGAGCAAAACATGGACACTGCCACTATATTCATATGGGAGGCGGGGGTATCATTTAGTGAGCTCATTGCTCACAGTACCTCTAGTCTAATTTGCATTCGTTGGTGTTCAAAGTGACGGACCAGAGGTTACATTACGGAAGACAATATAAAATACATGTTTGTAAAAAAAAATATCAGTTTAAAAGGTATTACATAAAATGCATATTTTGAAAAACAGTAATATTCGACAAACACATCTGAGGATCGAATTGCCAATCTCTTAACTTTATTTAAGTATAGAAAAAAAAAATGACTTGAGAAAACCCTACGACCCTTCAAGAAGGGTCAGTCTGACTAAAGCCAACCCCTACTATATCACTTCGTTAGTAGAAGTGATATAGTAGGGGCTGGCTTTAGTCAGACTGCAAGAAGGGTGTCTCTTTCATAAAATATAACTTACAGCAGTAAGGAAAACCGGTCTGAAACAGGCACGTAGCATCGTTTTTTAAAGGGGGGGGGGGGGGGGGCAGCCAGAGAATTTTTTTTTACTTATTTAGGGGGGGGGGGGGGGGGGGGTGAGGGTAGTGGCCAACCGACTTCCTTTCACTTCCAAAATAAAATGTTTTTACATTCAACTTCTTAAATGACAAAAGACGAAAGTTTTATTCATTGTCAAAAAATAGTCCACTAAATCCTAATAAAATGAATCTGCTTGTTCACAAATCGCTCTCCCCAGAAGCCATGACAGTTCTCGCGTGATGCACTGAGACTTGCGCTTGAATTTAGAATTACTTATAGTAATGTAAATGCCGGGGCTCCATAATAATTTTGCTATTTGACATGATTAAACTTCGATAAATAAATCTATTCCATGTGATATTTTTTCGTAAACAGCTACATGTATATCTGTGGCTAAAAAGGTAATTCCTATACTTTACCCTACTTATAAATATTTATGTGGAGTTTATACAAGGAAAAAAATTTCAAGAACTATTTAATGAACAAATGTTGAAGACCCAATACTCAAGATATTAATTTCCCGTTTTCTTGGTGCATTGTTTAATTTTCACCTGATGTTTTGATTTCTTCTTACTCTGTTATCTCGAGAGCTTGATTTGACTATTCTTAAGGAAATATTTTTCAAAAGGGAAGTTCTGCTGATCGATAATAATTTAATTTTAACTCAATATTTGAACAAAAAAGAAAACATATTCGATTATTTTTTTCTGAAGCATACACAATTATTCTTTAACTTCAACTTTAAATTGTTATGAATTTAGCTACATTGGTTGGTACATCTTTGATGATGATGATATATATTAATAATTGCACGTATGAAACGATTGAACGTTCTTGTAGTTGATGCAGTTTGACAGTTTGTCAGAGGGCTTATAAAGGTTATGCCTGCTGTCCAATCCGTTTATGTATTATTACATAATAAAATTGTGTTCAAAGGAGTTTAACAATGTTTAACATAATTCTACACAGCACATTTTGTCTCTTTAAGTTAAACGAAGGAATACCACAACACCAAATGCATGAACTGATTAACTTTATTATCTATGCACAGTGATACACAAAATTTCGAGTTATGTACATACCTTACAAACAAGTACAAATACGGAATTAAAACGTAGAATTTTATTCCGGAAGTATAAATATCCAACAAAGAAACAAGATGGCAAAGATCATCGTTGTTTTAGTGCTTGTGATGCTGGTGTTTCCAAAGTTTCTCATCAGTAAGTAGGAACCAGATCTTTAAAGTTGTCACAAAGTTGTTTTTTCTGTTACCTTGGCATTTGTTTTATTTGTCCTTGTTTAAGATTTTCACATTTGCGCATAGAAATTTGTCTCGTCGACAATAACAGTGGGACGGACAACTTCGGAATGGACATTTTTCCGAACTTGCGCACCCTTTTCCTTTAAAGCTATCATCTTGGGGTTTTTTTTAAATGGTGGGGTTTTTATAATCAAACTGATTTATGAAAAAAAAAATTCAACATTTTCTGCTAGTTTTTGAGATATTTGAGTTCAAAAAAAAAATCCCATGGGGAAACATGAACTTAAAAATACCCCACAAAAAACCCCACAAAAACCCCATGGGGTTTATTTTTCACCCCATGGGGGAAATAACCCCACGAAAATCAATGTAGGTTTTTTAAACCCATATGTTGCTTATATTGTCATATGGGGTTTTTTCTCCCACGTTTCTTTATCATGGGGTTTTAAATCCCATGTATTGATATATTTACTGTAAGATAATTCCTAAAAACTTGGGTTTTTTTCTTGGACTAATGGATCATTAGTATTTTTCTCTGTTTCTCATTTTATAAAAGTGGATAGTTATAACAAATATCTATTATTTTTCAAATTTTCATGTATTCATTCTTCAAATTTTTGCTTATGTAAAAGAGGATTTATATGAAAACAGGTTTCTAAGGCAGTTGCCTCCCATAATGAAACATTCATCATAAAATTCTTCACAGAATATTTGATGGATGATAATTAATCTGAATATTTAAAAAAATGAAACAAGAAAATTTAATACCAACACAATATACACAATAGAAACCAATTCACAGTGTCCAAAGAGGGTCTCTTTCCTTAATTAACTAATATATATTTATATATGTTAGGTTTATATGATGTCTAGTTTCAATAGTTTGTGGATTTTTTTTAAAATCTCCATTCCCCTTGCATTCACCACTAATAAGATTTGATTTATTTAATTCATGTGCAATATATCTACATATTTAATTAATGGAACTCGTGCAGTTATATATCACAAAGTACAACTATTAAAATCTTTTGATTCACCCAAATATTTAAAAATAAAATATTTATGCCTTTTGGATCCACCACTTATGAGTTTGGATCATGACCATACATGACATATAATCTTAGTGTTTAAAATCAATCAGCCATAGTCATTAATATCCTTGATACACCACAAATATTTCTTTAAAAAAATGAATATCCACTCCCCATGGATCCACCACTAATAAGTTAAGATCTTGATCACACATTTATGCCTTTTGGATCCACCACTTATGAGTTTGGATCATGACCATACATGACATATAATCTTAATGTTTAAAATCAATCAGCCATAGTCATTAATATCCTTGATACACCACAAATATTTCTTTAAAAAAATGAATATCCACTCCCCATGGATCCACCACTAATAAGTTAAGATCTTGATCACACATGACATATAAGGTTAAAGTTTGAAAAAATTAGCCATAATCATTATTATCCTTTTACCCACCACAAATATTTAAAAATAATATCCGCTCCCCTTAGATCCACCACTTTTAAATTAAGATCATGTTCACACATGACATATTTATATGCTAAATGTTTGAAATAAATTAGCCATAATCATAAATCATTAATATCCTTTGATCATTCACAAATATTTAAAAAAGATAAATATCCACCCCCCTTGGATCCACCACTTATAAGTTTTGATCTTGATCACACATGACATATATTATAAGTTTAATGTTTGAAATCAATTAGCCGGAATCAGTAATGTCCTTTTACCCAATATCACAAATATTTAAAAATAATATCCACTTGCCTTGGATCAACCACTTTAAAATTAAGATCACGAGCTAAATGTTTGAAATAAATTAGACATGATCACAAATCATTAATATCCTTTGAGCAATCACAAATAATTAAAAAAGATAAATATCCACTCCCCTTGGACCCACCACTTATAAGTTTAGATCTTTATCACACATGACATATAAGCTATATGTTTGAAATCAATTAACCATAATCATTATTATTATCCTTTGACCCATTACAAATATCTATCTACTCCCCTTACATCCACCACAACTCTCATGGCTATCAAAACAATTAATATCCACTTTCCTTGGATCCACCACTTCTTAGTTAAGATCATGATGATCACACACAGAAATATTAGCTAAACGTTGAAATAAATTTGCAAAAATCATTAGTATCCTTTGATCCACCACAAGTATTTAAAAATTCAATATCAACTCCCCTTGGATCCACCACTCATAAATTTAGACTATGATAATACATGACTTATAAGCTAAATGTTTGAAATCAATTAGCCATAATCATAAAAAAAAGATGAGACAAATAACACATGTCGATATGTCTTAGGTAAATGTGAAAAGCAATAAACGAAGGAAAATATTACAACCTACAGTATTCCCTTAGATCCGCCATCATGTCTTTAGATGTTCATCACCAATCTGATTTATTCTTCTTTTTTTATCATTAAGTTAGGTATCTTTATTAATTTTATGAATTAATGAATATTATGAAAAATGAAATTAATAAATCTCTATGCTACTCTGTCTGAATAAAAATAAGCTGAAATAACCACTTAATATCAGCCAAAAAAAGCAGGTACAATGAATTTGATGAAATAAGACAACATATAATACATTGTATACATGTACTACGCCTTTATGGTACCTTATTTACTACAAGTAATTTTTTTTAAGTTTATTCCTGTCATCAACCAGCTCGACTGTTAAATCTACATTGGATAACGAATCAATTTAGGCTTTACATACATCATGTACATTATAATTATTAGTAATATATAATTGGAATTCATCAAAAATTCTTTGGTTTCTAATTAGAAAAAAAGAAGTTCTGAAATTAATAAAACTAAATTTTCATCCTGCAACTTGCAGTCAGGCAATATTGATCTCATTCTGACAATATCACTTTTTTTCATTGAAATAGATCTACATGTATGTCAAACATGATATTTCTTTTTCTTATGATACTTAAACTTTCTTACTATAAACATGATAAACTAAATTATTGTAAGAAGACGTTTATTTTTACAGAAAGCATCTATATGCATTATCAGGTCAAGGTCAGTCAATCCCTTTTGATGAGTTCTTTTGATTTTTGTCCCCCACCTTAGCGAATATGAGAGGACATTAAATCTTATTCATCTGTCACCTAGCTGTTAAATGGTCGGCTTATCAATGTCACAAAAACTTAAACTTTGGTCATATCTTTTGAATAAGATGAGATAGGGCTTTCAACATGTTCAAATTACACATGTATTACCAGTGCGAATTATTCCTTTCTTAATACAGATTACACTATCATGATTTTTTACCATTACATCTTCATATGTCTGTTGCATGATATTTCTGAGCATGCTATGATTTCTTACCCCTTGACCTTTACCTTCATGTTTGACCTAATTAGAAAAAAAAAACTTTGGAGCTACAGTAACTCTTCAATGACATTTGATACCTGGCATTCTTATTTAACAAAATATGTTGTACATAAATTATAATAACATCTCACCCATAAGGACGCCAAAAGCAGGGGACCACAATTCTTTGAATTTGCTTGTTTTTTTTTCCATTCAATAAATCAATGGGTTAAATGAAATACAGACTTGAATTCTTGTATATATATATAGAAAACATCTGTCATAATTATTAGGAAGATCCTATGACTTCAGTTCAGGTTTCATTTTGGGTTGTAAATGTACATAGTACCATGAATGAATATTTTCTCACCCTTCAGTATTTAAATACATAGATATGAATGATATTCACTTGATTCAGAAAAAAAATATTAAAGATTCCATAATAAGGTATTTCCATACATATCGTATGATTGGTACTCTGTTTTCAAAGAGATAATTTTTGGTTCACAGTTTTTTAAAAGGAAAATAGAAATTTCACATCTATATCACTGCAGTTGTTAAGATCCACCCTTGTGAGTAGACTGAGTACCCCATAAAAGTACATGCAGGGATTAATTATTGAACTCATTCGCAGAGACCTAATGTTATAGAATCCATAAATAAACTAATACTTACATCACTGACATGTAAACAAAACTAATTCCTTCAGACACTGACTGACCGCAGAATTCCAACTGGACATTTTGTGATGTTAATGGAATAATTCACACACGCCAAATCAATCAGACTGATTTAAATACTTGCGTGAATTAATCCTTGTTAAAATAAAGTTCTTAATTCCATCATTAGGTCTATACATCCAGACAGGTGGTCTTCTTCCTTTCCGCTCTTCTGTAGTGTGACTAAAATGGGTAGCGAAACCCGGGCCGGGCCGGCCGGGAATTTCGAAACTGAAAACCGGGTTTTTGACAATAACGGAATGAATTCACATTCTTTCTTCATGAAATTTACGGACATAGTTTATTACTATAAGATTTGCCTTCGCTGAAAGTTTTAAATTAAAATGTTGTGTTTATCCATCATTATCGCCGATTTTCCTTTTCAAGGTGACTAATATGGGTAGCGAGCCCGGTTTACTCATTTTAGCGATTTACACTTAATTTCGGTAATATATTTACAATTATTTCCGTTACTTAGATCTTTGTAATTCAACTTAAACTATTTAAAACGTCTTATATTTGTTGTAATATATCCCGATTATTAATTAAGCGAAGCGTTTACTAAAGTGCCGAATACATGATAACCCACCTGCAGTAGATTTATATTTTTTTTCATTGTTGACTTTTCTAATCTTTACATTCATTCATTCATTCATTCATTTATTTATTATTTTATTTATTTATTTATTTATTTATTTATTTATTTATTTATTTATTTATTTATTTATTTATTTATTTATTTATTTATTTATCAACACATGATTAATCCGCCGTTACAAGCATATTACATGTAAATTAGGCCTAATATGTACGATCGCGTAAAGCGTCCCTTGCTCGGCCCCTTTATCAAGCACATGATATGCAATCGAGATTTCTTGTTCACACCCGTTTATGTCTCAAAAATAGTATACCCCTTACTCTTCTCGGTCTGTTGTAAAAAAAAAAAAAATTAATTGTATTTTTTACACGAGGAAAATGGACTCTCCGGTCAATCTTCGGACTTATTTGATTGTAAATGTATGATAGGAATATCAAAGTCTAAATCATTAAACAAAAGTTAAATTCTTACGACCCACTGACCCCACCCCCATTAATCTATATTTTATAAATTTTATTCTATATAAATAATATTGTATCCCATATTACAAATGCATGGAAATCGCGTATTTATGGTACTAGGTATGGGGGAGGGGGGGGGGGGGCACATGTATGTGTAATCATTGTTTAATAACTTCAGCGCGTAGAGCATGGTCGAACCACTCTGTACACACTAGATAGAAAATATATTGTAAGATTCACCCTCAGGGCTGTATTCCGAGGGGTACATTGTAACCCAGACGTACATCACACGTGTATATATACAAGGATTCGGTTCCACACCTAAGTAGTGACACCTGTCATTTCCTGTTTATATTGCATAATAGTCATCTAGTCCCGTCTTAGAGCAGTCTACATGTACTTTCAAGAATGTTATAAATTCCGGTTTTAAAATAATGGTTCAACATTTCTACCTCAACCTAGGAGTAATACAAAAGATTGTACGCTTTTTTTTTAATTCAAAGTTTTTAATATTCTTATTATTAGGATCTGATTTTGAAGGAATTTAATCAGATTTCACATCTTTTCTTTTCTATTAGGTTTTCAAACTCTGGACATGTAAAGTTATTTATTAAAAGTCAGTTTGTTCAGCATTAAAAATGTTAGTTTGTTCAGAAGTAAAACGCAACTAGTGATGGGACTGGATTATCTAGATCTGGGGTGTGTAGATATTGGTTTCTCGGAAGTTAGCAAAAGGGGGTGGGTAGGTTTAACTCCAGACTCTAGTTGCTGTATTATAATTATTCAAACATAATGTAAGATTATGAAAATAGATAAAACCAACAAGGTTGATGAAATTTCCGTGGAATCCAACTCGGATTAAAAATAAGAAACAAATTCATTCCGTTTATTTTAAGACACCCATGCGCAAAAATATGAATGGTTCCGTCCAAACCTAAAGCGTTTCGATGTCATCGTGGTCAATATCTCGAAGTAAGGTCTTTTGTAACGTTTACGACAAAATTAAAGGCTGTGTTAATCAATAAATCAATGATTAATAAAATAATAGTTTTAATTCTTCCTTTAAAATGTCTCATATCCTATCTACTAATCTAGTCTTCTTACTACTGAGGACAATATAAGCATTATACGATCCGCTTTACAGAGTTACGTCCCTTTCTAAGATCGAAAATAAAGATTTAAAATACATATGGTCATTTCATTAACCTGAAATTATTTTCCAATCTAAACAATAAAAGCTAGTGTATTTTTCATTTAACAATAGTTTTGACAGTAACATTTTATTTTGAAAGTTTAATAAAGAAAAACGACAATTTATAGAATCTTGATTTAAATTCTTCATAAGTATCAAAAGCTGTCTCCGGAGAACACTTGGTATATAAACAACGTAAGAAACTTTGCAGTGTGGAGGATAACTCTCTTTATTTTCATGTTACACTTCTGTCTACAGTCTCAATAATCTAAATAGAAACAAAAAATAGTACAATTATAAGATGTAAAGCGTATATCTACATTTACAATTAACTTCACACAACTGTATGACATGAACTGGTGCCACCATGTACATCAACACCAAATATAGAGTATTAACGGAAAGCTTAAACAATATTCCTTATACATTTCATCGTTATTTGGTAAACCAAAAAAAAAAAATTCAAAGGCCTGATTATTTCAGAATGCTTTATACTTAACATGCTTAATCTATTCCAAACTTCCCCTCAAGTGTATACAACTAACAGAATTTTTTGTTATTGTTTTATATCCCCCTTCTCTCTCTCTCTCTCTCTCTCTCTCTCTCTCTGCATGTTTTTTTATTCCACTTATCCTGTCAACAACTAAAATTGAAATTTTCTGGGGAAAAATTAAAAAAAAAATGAAAAAATAGAAAAAAAAACTTACTGCGGGTGCAATAATTTTATACAGAGTCGAGAGAGAGAGAGAGAGAGAGAGGGGGGGAAGCCATGTATTATTTAATGACCACTGAGTACTGGCATGCAATGTACCTAATTATTAAATTATAATGATTTTAATTGGAGTGATGAATCATGAAAAACAGTCTTAATTAAAACCATTTGATTAGTATTGTCATAAAAGGGATGAATTGCAGATTGATTTTCAATTTATTAATTCTGAAAATCTGTATAAATTTGTAAAAGATCAATTAAATTGAAATCAGTGAATTATCCCTATTTCACACCTTTGAAAATATATTGGAGAATTTTGCCCGAAGGAATGTTCTCACACCTTTCAGAGTTTCAGTCTATATGATGATATACCCGGTATATACATATATTCAAGAATTCATTTCCACACAGACTGATCATTACACGAGCCATTTCCTGTTTACTATATCCATTTGTGTATACATAGCTGGTTTCAGAGTAACTAGCTACTCTTAATTTTTTTTTTAAGTTTTCTAGTAAAAAGCACATTTCAAAGTGTTCATTGATGAAAATACAAAAAAAAAATAATAATAATTAATAAAAATAAAAAACTTTTTGTGTAATTTTACCAATTGATAATTATTGTGTTATTGCCATTGAAAACAGTCATTGACATATTGATAAATTTCCAAATACTTGGATGTAAGCAGAGACATAATAACTGTTATTTATGTCTCTGACATAAGGCTGCATGGTTTGCTCATTCAAAATCAGTTGCAACTTATTTTCATAAATAAGAATTCATACATGTATTATTCAACTTCTTCATATATTTCTTATAAAACAGATTACTGTATCTTCATGGAATACTTTTCCAACATTTCTTTTTAATTTTATCAAATTAATTTGTGAATGCCTACATATAAAATATGACCTTTTCTATTAAAATGTTCTTACTGGTGCAGATTATAACCACTTAAAACAGAATTGAGACTTAAAATTATGAATTGTAAGAGGACTGAAATTTACATAGGGAGAATCCATCATCATGTTATACTCAGTCAATCGTACTAGTGTGTTCTCTTAACTGGCCATAACTTTATTATTTTTCAATGAAATTTGGCAAGTATGGTTTTATTTTTCTCGTAAAAGTATGGTCTTTCTTAATCTAAAATGATAAATTGTAAAACTGAAAGAGGACATAAATTTATATAGGGAGAATCCATCATCATGTTATACACAGTCAGTCGTACTAGTGTGTTCTCTTAACTGGCCATAACTTTCTTATTTTTCAATGAAATTTGGCAAGTATGGATTTATTTTTCTTGTAAAAGTATGGTCTTTCTTAATCTTAAATGATAAATTGTAAAACTAAAAGAGAACATAAATTTTTATATAGGGAGAATCCATCATCCGGTTATACACAGTCAATCGTACTAGTGTGTTCTCTTAACTGGCCATAACTTTTTCATATTTCAATGAAATTTGGCAAGTATGGTTTTATTTTTCTTGTAAAAGTATGGTCTTTCTTAATCTAAAATGATAAATTGTAAAACTGAAAGAGGACATAAATTTATATAGGGAGAATCCATCATCATGTTATACGCAGTCAATCGTACTAGTGTGTTCTCTTAACTGGCCATAACTTTTTCATTATTCAATGATATTTGGCAAGTATGGTTTTATTTTTCTTGCAATGGCATAAACTTTCTAAATCTTACAAGATAAGTTGTAAAAGAACTGAAATTTACATGGGTAGAATCCATCATCATGTCATATTCAGTCAATCGTACAGGTGTGTTCTCTTAACTGGCCATTTAACTTTCTTATTTTTCAATGAAATTTGGCAAGTATGGTTTTATTTTTCTTGCAATGGCATAATCTTTCTAAATCTCACATGATGAATTGTAAGAAAACTGAAATGTACATGGGGAGAATCCATCACCAGGTTATATTCAGTCGATCGTACCAGTGTGTTAATTGACTCTTAAATGGTCATAAGTTTTTCCTTTTCAATGAAATTTGGCAAGTATGGTTTTATTTTTCTTGTAAAAGCATGAACTTTCTAAATCAAAAATTATAAATTGCAAAATAAGGACTGAAATTTTCCTAGGAAGATAATCCTCAGTCATATACACTGGTGAGTTCTCATAAAGGCAGTTTATAGTATGGTATAATATTTTTTTTATGGATAGGGGTGTTTTTAAACCTTAAAAAATAATCCAATATTTTAATACTTGAGAAACCTTTTTACTACTTATTTTAAAATTATCCCTAACACAGGTAAAGTTTGACACCTAGGGTATTCCACTGTGTATCCATTCAGGTAGACTGCTAGCTCCAAGGTATTCACACCTGTATAAAATTAGCCCCTCCCACACCTGGAATAACCTGGAATAAAAATACTACCTGGTAAAAATTCTCTGTCTTTAAATGACCATATCTTTTTTTTCAATGATATTTAGCCAATTTGGAATAAATTTCTTGTATTTAGTAATTCTAACTTTATCAAAGTATATGTTTATATATATATTTTTGAAATATTTAAGGAAATGAGAGACTGTTTTCTACTCAAGGCTATAAGTTTTAAAAATTTAAATAAATTATTGAAAAATGGAGGAGCTTTATAGCTGCCTTATAGACATAATTAATATTCAAAAATAAATATTAGATTTTATATAGTCAGTCCGTACCTGTTTCATTGTATGAATTTATTAGAGTCCTTGATCATGCTGACCGGTGAAACCTTGAGGGCTATAGGTCTTTTCTTTCATTTTATTTCATGTAAATTTGATTGGTGTGGTATTTTTATTCCATAACACCTTCCAAACGCTACCATGATTAAAAATTCATTTACCATGTTTACACAGTAAAAAAAAAGTCCTTACAGTACACATTAGACCCTAATAATCTACACAATGAAGTGATGCAGAAGACCACATGAAAGTGACATTTCAGTTGTATTCATTGTTGTGGCTAAGTTGTTGTTAAATATATAAGAAATTAATTAAACCATTAAAATTCAATTGTTTGTAGTTTGTATGTAGTCATCTGTCCATCTGTTAGTTGAATTGTTAAATCATGATCCCAAGGGGTATTGTGGGGCCACAATATCAGTGAAAACAGAGGGGAAAAGGTTAAGAAATGTTTTTCCTAAGTGGTAGATTGGGGCCAAACTTTTCAAACTTTCCAAACTGAGTTCCTACCCAAAGTGCTCCAGTGAGCAATGTGGTCCATGGACCTTTTCCTTTTTTTTTTTTTTTTTTTTTTTTTTTTACATTGCTTTAAAAGTTAATAAATATACATGGGGTATATATCAAAATATTACCAGAATTTTAAAATCTGTACTTTGTCATGATTATTGTAATGATCATTCAAACATATAATCAGGTAATAATTGATCCTATTTGCATGTTATATGCAATATAACACTTTTATAGCTTTTTTCAAATGAATTAATAAATTTAAATCATAAAAAAAGAGATGAAAGAAGACGAACTGGTTTTTTTAAATCACTTTAAAGAAAGCATTTTTCTGGTTTAGGATTGAGAAGCTACTACATTTACAGATTATTTAGAATGGGATATAATGGGATTTATTCCCAAATCAGGGCCAGTGGGCATAAACATCTATAAGTATAATATACTTAACTTTTGTCAGTATAGCTGAAAAACAAATTCCGGATAAATTTAACAGTTTATTCTTTGAATTTTACGCTATTTGTCAGAGTCACCCATATGTTTCTTAGAGTAAGACTTATACATACGGAAAGAAAAAGATGTGGGTGACAATGGTGCCAAAATGAGGAATTATCAAGGAAAGAGAGAAGTATCACAAGTTATGATTTGATCTGGTCTCTTTCAATCAATTTCGAAAACATTCTTTGAAAAGTAGAGAAGTTTTTGTCTTTGTTTGAATCAAGTCCATTATGCTACAAACAGCAGAGCTTAAACTAAACTACATGTAAGTAGAACAACTATCATAACTATGTGATTCACGATCAACTCACAACAGTGTTCAATAACAGGTCACAGGACTGAGGAGTCGGCAGTTTTATCAGTAAAATAGTGAAAACAATAACCTGTGAGCTACGCTAGCGTAAACAAAGTCACGTTATTTCTTACATTGTTTTTCTGATAAAATTGCCTGTACCGCCTCCAATGTCTTTTTTTATATTCATTTCTTTCCCCCACTTGGAATATTAGATTAACTTTCAAACTTTTAATCCGTATTTGTTTACTTTTTCACTTACGGGTCAGTCCAAAAAAAAAAAATTAATTCCCTTCTTATCATGCTTATGCCATGTCTAATTTACATATGCAGTGATAAAATGTATTATACTATATCAATGAATTTGAAAAAAAAATTAATTAATTAAATTGTTACAAAGTTGATAAAAAATGTACATGTATTGTACTTAATCTATGTTGCAACTCCAAACAATATTTATTTTATAATTCTTACTTAATAATTACAAGCATTAAGAGAAATAATGTGGGTTTTTTTACCCCACATAAAAAATATGGGATAATAAACCCCACATTTTATTTTTAGTGAGACGTGGGTTAAAAAACCCGACGAAAAATAATATGGGTTATTTAACCCCATGGGGTGAAAAATAAATCCCATGGGGTTTTTGTGGGGTTTTTTGTGGGGTATTTTTAAGTTCATGTTTCCCCATGGGATTTTTTTTTTTGAACTCAAATATCTCAAAAAGTAGCAGAAAATGTTGATTTTTTTTTCATTAATCAATTTGATTATAAAAACCCCACCATTTAAAAAAACCCTAAGATGATAGCTTTAAAGGAAAAGGGTGCGCAAGTTCGGAAAAATGTCCATTCCGAAGTTGTCCGTCCCACTGTTCAATGTTAATTTTTACTTCACAGGATGCCAGAATACCGTTACTTCTGAAATTGGATCCAATACCTGCATTTCATTTTCGAAGCCTTCCATGAGCTACGAAGAAAGAGTAATAATGAGAGAAGAATCACTGCTCTGCTTGAGATCAAGTAATAATCAGAATATATTAAAAGATGACAAAGGGTGGAATAGAACCTTTTCTTGCCACGAGAGCAGTGTAAAAATATCCATTTGTTTTACAAACACCCAGACATCTGATGCCGGTGTATTTTATCTAAGAAATGAAAACAGGAGTGTTACTTTGGAAAATATCACTCTTGTTGTTGAATGTAAGTACACACACACACACACTCTCTCTCTTTCTCTCTCTCAGAATACATCCATTGCAAAGAATAACAAACTATCAGTAAACAGTGATGCTAAAATTTACGAAAAAAGGAAGCAGCAAAGAAGCTTATTAATTTAATAGAAAACTTTCCTCATAATATCTTTACTTATAAATTAATAATTTTTGCAAAAAAAAAAAAAAATTACTTTCATTTTGGGTTAACTGCCTCGAAATAGCAAAAACGATAGTGTGGTGGTGGTTCGGTTTGCGGATCAAAGTTACAGACATTTTCAAATGAAACTGACAACAAGCAAGCGTTAATAATTTCTTAAAACATTTTTAAAGAATTATTCATTCAAATCTTTATTTAAGTGAAATAAAAGTCATACATTGTGGCTACTGATTAATAAAACAAAATGAGCAAAACCTTTCCGTTTATGTCTGATCTCACTCTTGATTGAAAGTTCCAGAACGTCAGATGGCATTGAACCCGATTTTAAAAAGAAAATCGAACTGTGGGCATAAAGTTAATGGTAAAGCAATTTGTAAGTCAGAAAGTACATGTAAGTTGTGCTAATAAAGAAGATGGGCGTATTTGGTGTGTGATCTGCAGGGATCATTGGTACGAACCATTTATAGTTTAAGGAGGCTGGGGGGGGGGGTGTCAACAAATTAACCACCAGATTTAACTTTTTTTTCAGATATGATATCTTAAGCTGTCAACTATCATTTGACAAAGAAAAATTTCATACATTTTAGTTTTAAAATTAGAACATATTTGTATATTTTTATATCGAGCTCTTCTTCTAAAAGAGGTCAAAATAGTCTGAAAATGGCCACAACCCCCAGCCCCTTTAAATGTCCATGATTTAGTTGGCCGACCATGATAGCTGGTCAGATTTTACAAGCACAGCCATAGGATTTTTTCTTTCATTTAGTCTGAAATACCTTGTGTATTGAAACATTTTTGCCGTTTTTCTTAGGAAATAAAACTGCTTAACAAAAAAAAGTAATTAATATATGAAGATAAAAGGCATATGATAAGTGTACATGCACAAAAACGTTAAGTCAAACAGAATATTAGAATTGATTTCGCTCTCGGTGCAACTGAACCAAAATGTATCTAATTCAACATTTTAATAAATCAGTACATAAAATGAAACCGACAAAAGAACTGAATGTTTGCATTAAAAAATATAACGCCCCGTGCGAGGCTCGAACTAGACTTTTCATTTCTAGTGCACTGAACAGGTAATCCTTATAACTGAGCTATCACCGCTACAGAAGCACCGTATTTACAGAATTGAATTTTTTGGAAAAAAGTTCATTTTTTGGTCTCTGGGTCTTGTCTCCATTTTCTACAAATGTATGTTGGTTTTTTTTTTAATTAAAATGCACACAAATAAGGTTTCAAAATCATGGAGAGAAGACCCATAGATAAATTTTTTTTTAGAAAAACGTGTTTTAAAATGTACCGTTTTGTACTAAATGTCTGATCTAGCCAAGTTCGAAGTTATTTTTAAGCAAAGCAAAACTCACAATCGGGAAATTATTTTCTTTTCCCAGTTCAAAGGGACCTGATAAATTTTTTTTTAAAAAGTTAAAATTTCATGTGACATATCGATAAAAATTTTTACTTTTCAAGTACGCCCAGATTCCTGTCGAATGCCAATCAAAAGCGCCCTCGTTCTTTTACAAAGGAAATGTGCATATTTACCATATTTAACGTCCTTACATGTGCCAATATTTTTAGTTTGAGGAAAAAATAGGAACTTGATTATTCCAACGAGTTGAAATAGTGCTCTTTATATATTCAAATACATGAATTCTTAAAACCTTCGTGAACAACGAAAATTTAAGAAGTTCAACTACAGCAAAGTCAAAAATATAAATATATGCGTAAAAAGAAACTAGACTTCATATATTTAAACTTAACAAAAAGCATTATATTATAATATCAACGTTAATTTTAGATCCCCCAAATGTGTCCACAATGGAAGAACAGAAGGTAATTGAGGGTGACTATTTTTCCGTCTCGTGTAACTTCACCGAGGGAAACCCACCATCTACAACAGTGTACTGGACCAAGGACGATCCATACTTCAGACAATCTCAACAATATCTCACTATAACAAATGTTTCAAGAAGTGATTCGGGGACATATGTGTGTTTTGCAGAGAACACTTACAGTAGCGGAAGGAAAGGAACTTCCAATAATACAATGGAGCTAGATGTGCAGTGTATGTTAAACAATAGGTTTCAATACAGGATTTTTTTGCGGGGGGGGGGGGGGGTACAGTTTAGGACAATGCACAAATGTGTGATGTTTGATAAATACAATTTAATGTATCTCCATATATATCATCTATTTACTCGACTAAATCGTTCATGAAAGTTTTCAAAGTTTCATTAAAGTATTCCGTTTGTTTTAATATAGGTATATATTATTTTGATTTTTTCTCGAAAAAAACGAACGACTACAATGGCATGTAAGGTTTTGCACAATTCTCTCGTCCGACTCTCTCATATATGGCATGTGTTGTTCTCAAATTTCTAAGTAAAGGTAGACCAAGGTAAATTAATATTCGATGGAATAAAATTATAAAACCAGAAAAAAATGTATTTTTACAGACCCTCCCAGAATATCTCTACCTTCTACTTTAAAACCAGTGGAGGGGGAATACCTTACTGTTGTTTGTAACGTCACTGAAGGGAATCCCAGACCAGTCACAAAGATATCCTGGTACAAATCAGGTCACGGATTCTTCAAAAATGGGAAAATATTGAGCTTTCCAAACATAACGAGATCACATTCTGGAACATACACATGCACTGCTGAAAACACTTATTTCAGTGGAGCAAGAGGGAGTGATAAACAGTCCATCACGATTGATGTAGAATGTAAGTTCTATTTTATTATTTATTAAAAAATTATCTGAATTGTATTAACTTTTTGGGGTTTTTCAAAATATTTTACAGATCCTCCAAGAGTTTCACTATTTTCTACTAAGTATCCCGTGGAATATAGCAGCCTTTACGTTACCTGTTCGGCAACTAATGGAAACCCATCGACCACACTCTTTTACTGGAAAAAATCGGGGGACAGTGATTTTCAGCTGAATGATGCTAATTTACGTCTGTACAGTATAAACAGGAATCAGTCTGGAACTTATATATGTACTGCAGAGAATACTTACTCGTCTGGATCAAAAGGCAGCGACTCTCAGCAACTTGTGGTGGATGTTCAGTGTGAGTAATGATGTTTTTAAAAAAAACTGACACGTGTCATCTTGATATACTGCGCCAGTCTTTTATTGTCAAGAATTTTTTTTTTACCTCACCTGAGCTGAAAGCTCAAGTGAGCTTTTCTGATCACCCATTGTCCGTGGTCCGTCCATTCGTCTGTAAACTTTTCACATTTTCAACTTCTTCTCATGAAACACTGGGCCAAACTTGGTACAAAACATCCTCGGGTGATGAGAATTTTAAATTGTTTAAATAAAGGGTAAAGTCTAGGGCTGCCACGGTTCAGACATTTCTCGGTTCGGTTCGGTTCAGAAAATAAATTCTCGGTTTTCGGTTTTTTCGGTTCGGTTTTCATTTTGAGAATTTAAATAAAACAACTTTATATATATCAAAGGATAATAAGGATTAAGGTCATTGTTGAAAGTACTATTTTGCTGACACAAATATCTATCCATTTTATTCAACAGAACAAGTTGTTAAATGTAACAAAAAATAACAAAGTAATAAACTTCTTGTTTAAAATAAAATAAATATAGTTATTGACTAGAGTTATCTTGTTTCAAACATTTGAAACATTCAAAACGTGAAGTATTCCCACACTTGTGATTTGTTTTTCCTTCCACATGTGTATGCCATGTTTAAATGTCTTCGATGTTACCTGTATTTTCATTGGTTAAAGAACCCTTCATTGAAATAAACAACCAATCACAACGCGTGTTGCAAGAAAATTAGTATTATATAAAAGATAAAAAAAACCGAACCGAATTCCGGAAAACCTGACTCAAACCGAACCGAATGCCATTTCGGAGCGGTTAACCGAGTTTTCGGTTAACCGTGACAGCCCTAGTAAAGTCCCCTTACAAGAGGAGATAAGCAGGAAAAGAAAAAAATAGGGTGGGGTCATTAAAAAATCTTCTCAAGAACCACTGGACCAGAAAAACTGAAAATTATGTGGAAGAATCCTGGGAAAGTGTAGAAATCTAAATTGTTAAAATCATAACCCCCGGGGGGTAGTGCGGGGCCACAATAGGGAATCCAAGTTTTACATTGAAATTTATAGGAAAAGTCTTTAAATGTCATTTCCAGAAACAATGGGCCAGAAAAAGTTAAAAGTTATTTGGAAGCATCCTGGGTTAGTGTAGAATCTAAATTGTTAAAACCATGGCCCCGGGGGCAGGGCGCAACAGGGAATCCAAGTTTTACATTGAAATATGTAGGAAAAATCTTTAAAGGCAGAGATTTTAAGCACCGCCTTGGCGCCTTCAAAAATACCTGGTCTGGGTAGCCCTGTCAATCAAGTACGTGAAGGTCCATCATTGGATGCTGGAACTTGATTGACATTTACTTACTGGTCCCTGTGTATACCCTGTACACCTTGTTTGGGACTCGTGGGGACCTTCAAATTAATTCATGATCATTTGATGTTTACTGAACATGGTACATGTATAGAGAAACTGTATTACTATGAAAATATTTATCTTTATAATACGTGTATAAGAATTATAAAATAAAGTAGTATAAAATATACCTTTAGTATTTGAAAGGATTATAATAATATAATATGTATTTTTTTTTAATTCACCTTTGGTACATAAAACTTCTGATATTAATTTTAGATGGGATCCTGGGGATGAATGAATTAAGACTAATTTGGATGTTACAGAAGTTGTTTTTTTTTTAATTAAAACACAAACACTAACATTTAAAACGATCGTTGTTTTTGAATTTATGGTATGATATCAAAATAATTTCTTTTATGGGAAGGGATGTTTTCAAACAGTAAAAAATAAATCAATATATAATTGATAAACCTTTTTATTACTAATTTTAAAATTGTCGCAAATCCCCAACACAGGTAAAGTTTGGCATCTGGGTATTTCACTGTGTATTAAATCACTTCCTGTGTATAAAGATTAGGAGACAGATGGCCACAGGTAGACTGCTAGCCCCCCAGGCATTCACACCTGTACAAAATAAGCTCCTCCCTCACCTGGAATTTACCACCCGGTAAAACATCTCTGCCTTTAAAATCTTTTTCTCAAGAACCATGGGGCCAGAAAAGCTGAAACTTTTGTGGAAGCATCCTTGGGTATTATAGATTGTTAATAATTAAAATCATGAGCTGGAGTGGGGGTGGGGGTTTAGGGCGGGGCCATAATTGGTATTACAAGGGGGAAATCTGGCAAAGAAAGGCATCCCAAAATTACTCAGGTTAGCCCATGGGCCTCTTGTTTATTTCCCATTTCTAATGCATAAAAAAAAAATCAGAATTTTTGCGGGGTTTTTTTCTTTCAAAGTGGTATCTTCTGAAATAAAACTGATCAAAGTTATTGATTCAATCATGTTATTTGCTTGAAGAACTAAAAGCCATTCGATTTTATTCGATTACACGTCATTTAGATCCTCCTTTGGTATCCGATATCTCTGACATAAGACGAGTGGAACATGACAACGTTACAGTGCAGTGCAACGTCACTAAAGGAAATCCATCTTCAACAAATATCTTCTGGACCAAATCAGGAAGTTCCAGCGTCCAACAGTCCGGTTCTACACTTGTGTTGAATAGCATTAGGAGAAGTCAAAAAGGAAGCTATTACTGTGTCGCAGAAAATTCGTATAATATTGGACGAAATGGCAGAGGAGAAAAATCATTCTTTGTGGATGTTTTGTGTACGTATAATTTATTTATCCTTCTTAACCTTGAATATCACTCTTTTCATAAGAAAATTTCATTCGATTGCCGAAATTACCTTGCTATTTGATTTTTTCAGGTGTAAAAAAAAAGTATGCAGCAAAATATGAAATAAACTTATGAAAAATCAATGCATTTATATATGTATATGATTTTAAAGATTTTCTTTAAATATAAAAATTAAACCTTGTTTTACTTCAAAAAATATTAGTTTTGCTGAAACTATTGATTATGAACACTGAATTTTCCATATAAGAGAAGTATATCCTTAATCTAAAAAAATGAAAAGTGGTCCAAGCTGGCAGTTTTAAGGTTTTCTCTTCAATCACTGAATAATCAAAATTTCTATAAATCATCTACATTTGCACTGAAGACAATATTTATTCTCTATAGATGGACCTACTCTTACTGGAGGGACAGTGACGGTCTCTGAGGGACAACAGGCCAGCATGACCGCCACGGTGACCAGTAACCCGCCCTCTAGAGTGTCATGGTTCAGGGGCAGTGATCTACTTTATACCCAGGGGTCCGCCAGTGGGGTTTCAACTTACACCATATCCTCGGCTCAGTGTACTGATACGGTGCAATTCAGGGTAGTTGCTAGCAACGGGATCCAAAATAACGCCTCAACAACCGTATACCTCTACGTCTACTGTACGTACTAATAGTGCTTTTAATGAAATTGAGACCAATCTAGTGATTTATACAAGTTTCAGTGATAGATAATGTTCAAAATCTTCTGCTTGCTTGCTATATATCCCGAATCCTGATAAATACATTGGTCAAGATATTCAAGAACTTAACATCTGTGTAAGTATATAATGTGCATACACGAAAAACGAGCTAATTCAGAGAATGTATGTACCCGGTCGCTTAGGAAAAAAGAAGAGAATGCGCGGATCTAGTCTTTTTCCTAAGCGGGGGACACGAATTCTCTAAATTAGCTTGTTTTTTAATTGTAGGTTCACCGCGTTTAAATTCCTCTGGAAGTTCGGTTTTCATTTCAATAGGAAACAACAAATACATGGACGGCCAGGTCACCATCTTATCGTATCCACAGCCCAACTACACACTGACCCTCCCAAATGGTGCTCCGAATACGAACATCAGTCTCAGTATATCCACCATTACAACGAACATCTACCGCATCAAACTGCGCAAGTCAAATATTCAGCCAAAGGATCATGGGACATATAAAATGATCGTTTCAAACGCATACGGAACAAGAATACTAGATATTAATGTTCACCCTGAAAGTAAATTAATATTTACATTAAGTAAGGTTTAAAAAAAAAACTGAAGAAACGCATCATAAATCAATTTAAGAGATGTTTTGAAAGAACATGGTCACTTTCAAACTATAGTGTATGTCAAACTCCATAACTAATCTTGTTTTTTAGGCAAACCTTTAAAAACAGATCAAGTATTTGTTTCTTGTGGAAACAGAAAAGCTTACATTACTTGGCAGTCCTCTTACTTTGGTTACGAGGCTCAAAATTCACTTGTTCAATACTCGACAAAACCTGACAGTGTAGCCTTTTTCAACGGCTCAGGCCTCACACCTGAAAGAATTGAACAAGAACTCTTACATGTCACAGTTTCCGGTCTACAAGACAATACAAAGTACTTCTTTAGAGTGGCCTCCATTAATAGATATGGCGTCTCTCTGTCATCGGTTGTCGACTGCACCACGGAAACTAAAAATGGTTATCATCATCCAGTTCTTTAAATTAATACTTGCACATGAAAAAGAGTAAATTTTCGATTAATAATTTAAAAAAAATCACTTTATTCAGTTGTTAAATTGTAGCATTTTACCTCTAAACATAAATACGAATTACTTTTTGTCAATTCTAGAGGAAACGTGGACTGCAAGCGTCGCTACTGGAACTGTCCTGGGAATCTTGCTAGCTCTGAGCATTGTAGCATTGGCCTTTGTGTCTTATAATTACTTTCAAGGTATCACGGACAATTCAAATATTTTAAGGTTGAAGTACTTGTATTTCATTTATTTGATTAGTTTTTGACAAGTAGGAAACTTGCTAAAATACTTTAAGAACAAGAAGGGAAAATATTTTTTATTTATACAAAATGGGTTTTTTTTGTAGAGAGAAAAGCCAAGAAAGCAAGGTTCGTAATTTTCAAGTGAGTTTTTTAGTTAACAAATGTTTTCATATAATTTAAATTAAAATTTTGTAATTTTTGGGCACATTAAAACTTAAAACCAGTCTTCCTTTCAGGTCAGGACCATATGATGCAATTGAAAAGGGAAAAACCGAAGACATCAACTTGTATGAAAAATACACGTATCAAAACAGAGAGAATGGAAATCCTGGTATGTAAACTAAATTGAATAATCTCTTAGATTTATTTTTAAACCTTTGAAATATCCAATTAACGTTTTTTTTTCTATTTTTTTAAGATACAGAATGGCCGTCAGAATTATCAATCAATAATTTGTACTCTTCAGAACCTCAACAAAAAGACCAAGTCGTAGAAAGGATTTACGAAAACACAAGTCTAGTTAAGTCCTCGAAAGACAAATTAAAACCAGAGATAAAACCAAAGCCCCAGAAGTTACCGAAACCGATTACTTAATATTTCTCTGTAATATATTTAAAAAAACAATTGCATCTTTTTTTATCCTTACTGTCATGTTTATAATTTTAATATTTTAAGAAATAGATGCTGTGATTGATTGTTGTATATCGTCATTTTTAGCACAGATCATGAGATGAATTTTAAAGACTGAATATAAGTGAATGGTGTTCTGTATATTTATTCACATAGATTATGAAATTTTTTCATAACAAATAATGTAAAATCTGTAATTTACAATTTAATCAATTACTTTTGCAAAGCATTTGTAATTTAACTAGTGCTAATTGTAACGGGGACCGTTACAGATGTTCCCCAAACGCTCCCCAACTCCCTTTTATAATCATATTCCTTGTAATTAAATAAGACAAACTCTATGCATTTGAGACTTTAACAACTTTTACCCAAAAGTGTACCATGTTCATTCAAATTTTATCATTGCACACTTGCGCATGTGAATGCATGTGCGTACTGACCATATCATATTGTCTACACAATCTATATATTTAAATATGCTAAATATTAAAGTATTTAATTCAAAAGTATATAAAAAAACGCTCATTCAAGTGTATTTTTGATTTTACCCATTTCACGTGCACGCACGTGCATACATAAGCATGGTGACCATACCTTCTTGTAGAAGTTCATGTCATCTATCTATGTTCCAAATCCTATCCTGTTTGGTTGAAAACCAAGGGAGTTATAGCTATTTAAAGTTTAAGCAAATCAGATTGCAGCGCACGTGCATGCGCATGTTTTCACGACAACTGTTATATATCATATTGTAGGACATCCTAATGCATGACTATGTTTAAAATTTCAAAGCATTTCGTCAAAAATTAAAAAAAGATATTGCGATTTTTGTTTCAGCCAATCACAGCAAAGCACACGTGCACGCAAGTGCATGTCGACCATACCTCCTTGTAGTAGTCCATTATGTCTGTCTATGTTCAAAATCCCATACTGTTTGGTTGAAAAACAAGGGAGTTATAGTCATTGAAAGTTTAAGCCAATCAGATTGCAGCGCACGTGCATGCGCGCGTTTACATGACAATCGTTATATATCAAATTGTAGGACATACTAAAGTATACGTATATTTTAAATTTCATAGCATTTCGTCAAAAAACAGAAAAGATATTGAGCTTTTTGTTTCAGCCAATCAGAGCGAAGTGCACGTGCATGCGCGTGAGTTCGTGCTAATTTGACAGTGTCACATTATCTACAGTATTAATATATCTTTATATAATGAGTTTCAAATCATTTCATCAAAAAATGTAAAAGTAATAGCTATATTAAGTATATCAGTCAATTCACTCATTTCACGCGCACGCACGTGCATGCGTATGCGCGCAAAATGACCTTCGTTCCGCACACCTACACTACACACCTATTAACCCTAAAAAGGTTTTCGCTTAGTTGGGTGAACAGTTTCTGAGAACACTCGCGGACAAAAAAGTCCGGAGAAGAAATAAGAAGAAAAAAGAATAATAGTAAGAAACAGAGTAAAAACAATATGTTCCCAAACTCCGTTTGGGGAACATAATTAATCACATGTCTCATATCAAGACTTGTTTCATTGAAAAAAAAAATCAAATTACAGTGAAATAGTGATTTATTTAATTAAATAGTTTTAAAGAAATTGACCCATTCCCTGGACTGAATGTCCACTCCTATTCGTAAAATCTATCAAGAGGACTGAAAGAAAGATTAAAACTCTTACTACAGGACAAGACAGACTTCTAGACGTCGATTTGATCGATGTCGAAGGATGTCAGCTATACTGCACGGACTTCAAGCCATCAAACAAGATATGTTTCTTGTTTGAAACAACGGAAGCGAAGGATGAAGTTTCTCAAATGCAAACTCCAAGGTCAAAAGTGTTGGTATCAAGAAGGTCTTTTCATAAGGAATATACCTGTGAAATATAGAAACCCTAGTTCTGCATGTAACTGTTCAAAAGTTATGGCCGAGGTTTAAGTCTTTAGTTCTACTGATCAGAGACCAGAGGGCCTTGTGCGATAGTAAGGTGTCCGTCCGTCTGTCTGGAAAGAATTTTTCAAAATGCTACTCCTCCTTCAGTTTTGGTCGGTTTTCAATATAATTTGGCACTCAAAGACTACACAAAGATACTTAAGAACTGCAAACGATATAATTGTTCTCCCGCCTACCTCAAAGTCAATTTCAACCAGAAGTCTCTGTTGAGACTGTAGCTCTACTGATTTGTACTTATACTAAAGGAAGAGAAAAGTAGCAGTGGGGACTAGAAACTTTACAGAAGCAATAAATAGAATAATGATATGGATTAAGTCTCTTTTTATGGCGAGATTGCAATACTGAGTAAGACTACAACTGTAGGAGTAGATTTTAATAAAAATTTACAGATTTTTCAATTTTAGTTACCATGGCAACATCAATCATCAAAATCAGAAACACAAAACTTGTAATTATATATCTCAGTGTAGTCTACTTGCTTACCAAATTATATATAAATCAGCGTGGTATTTATTTACGCTATGTATGCAGTCACAAATTTTCCGCTGAAATTTGTCCCATCAAATTTAAAATGTTAGGCAAGGAGAGTCTTAAGGTAGGATTCTTCTCTGGTTTCTGACTAGATGAAACATTCAAAGTATATATTGCTTATATTTCTTATATATTGAGGTGTAAGGAATTTAAAAGACCATATTTTTCTTTCCTCATCACAATTGTACAACTTTAAATAGAAATGGTAAACTGCGTTTGAAAACTAGCAGGGACTATATTTTTGGCGGAATGGTGGCGTATGAAAATGTCTTCTTTTCTGCCTCTCAAAATTATAATAGAACAATGAATTTAGTTACAATTTGTACACAATCGAAGACTTGGAGAAATTTTCAAATGTAAGTTAAATTAATAATGAGGGACTAAACTTTCAAAATATATCAAATAAAATATGATTTTCCAAACAAACTAGAACTTTGTTAGCTTTTAAACGCTTCCTATCAAAGTGCAGATTTGAGCCAAAATTCCATAAAAAGTATTTTTTTCTCTCTTAGTAAACGATCAAAACTTTTTTGTTTTTGTATCATTTTGTCCATTTATAAAACTACTTTATTATATGTGAAAATAAGAAAAAGTTAAATATAGGAAGCATATGAAAATAACTAATATATCCTTAAAAAATGAAGAAAAACAGAGAAAATTCGGATTAGCCAATATCCAGTTAAGTTAAATTATTTATGTAAATTTGGTAATATCATGCTATAGACCCGATATAGTAATGTGTTTATGCAAAAAGAACAATCTTTAAACTTTTGAAATAGAAGTAGGTATCACATGATTGGCAACAGTTTTTTTTTTATTCTTAATGTCAAGGAAAAAGATAATGACCTTGACCTGACCTTACCTCTAATATAAAACGGTCAAATTTAATTTCACTGATACTATCACTTACTGATATTGTCTTCTTGATTCTGTGAAAATTTCATTATTTTTTAAATATTAGAAATATGAGAAGAATCCTACCTTAAGATGTCCTTGAAATTTTCTACCAGCGGATTGAATAGAAATAGAGATTCCGCGGAATAATCCTGTTGAAAAAAAAGTATGTCTTCAGTAATCAGATAAACTGCATTTGGAGTACCGTTTTGAAAGTATTTCACAGAAATTTCTATTTTTAGTAACAAGGCAACATCGTTAATCGAAATAAAAAAACCCATATACAGAATTATAAATCTTAATGTAGTCTACTTGTGATAAAAGTTATATTGAAAACAAACCGAAACTGTAGGAGTAGCATTTTAAAAGTATTTCACAGAAATTTCTATTGTTAGTACCCACGGCAACACTCTTCTTCAAATACAGAATTATGTATCTTAGTGTCGTCTACTAGTGTGCAAAGTTATATTGAAATCAGACCAAAATTGTAGGAGGAGTAGCATTTTGAAAGTATTTCACAAAAATTTCAATTTTTTAGTAACCACGGCAACACCGTTCATTGAAATCAAAAACCGATATAAAGACATGTATCTTAGTGTAGTCTACTAATGTGCTTAGTTATACTGAAATCAGACCAAAACTGTAGTAGGAGTAGCATTTTAAATGTATTTCACAGAAATTTCTGGTTTTAGTAACCACGGCAAAACCGCTCATCGAAATCAAAACCCGACAACAGAATCATGTATCTTAGTGTAGTCTACTTGTGTGCCAAGTTATATTGAAATCAGACCAAAACTGTAGGAGGAGTAGCATTTTGTATTCAAATATTTTTTTAATATTTGTATTGATATTTACATGGATTTACATAAAACATTCTTTCTTTGGGAAAACAACGAGAGATAACTCTAAAATTTTGGTAAAACTTGTGTTTTCACTATAGAAATCAACGAAAAACGGAAAATATTTTTAAAACATCTTTCCCCCCGTGAAACAAAAATTTCTTTTTAAGGGTAATATGGACTATCAATTCATAAATTCATATCAAAGCTTTTTGTGTTTCACAGGGGGAGGGCATATGTTTATATACAAAAAAACCCCGAAAAAATGCTTATTTGTGCAGCAATTTCCAAGTGCTTTACAAAGGAAACTTTTTTAACTAATATATATGCTTAATTTTATATGCATAAAACATAAGAAAAGATTTAAGATAATTTTATTTATTCATACTTAAGACTATTTCAGAATATGGTGATGCTTTGTAGCCCGATATCAGAGGAAAGTATCGTCTGGTGTTGATAGAAAAATTTAATGAAGAAATATTTTTAAAATTGTGTGCACCTTATAAATGACAATTTTGACTACATTCCGCATGAAAAAGATACATTTATCAAACTTTTCTTATTTTTGAACTAAAAGTATAGATCAGATGCTTTTTGGGGGTTCACGAGTCTTTTGAAACAGTCTTGGATAGCAAAGCTTCATAAAAAAGAGCCCTTAAAAACAGATCATTTTCATCTTGTTTCAAGAGCTGGAATTAGGGATATTTTACTTTTTAACCCTGGAAGTGAAATAATTAATCAATTACCATTGAACTGTTCTTTCTTTTAAACAAAGATTTTATGGCCAAATTGTCATCAATATTAAATTAAATGGTTGTAAAATGTAGGCGGGAATCGGGAGTTACCGTGCGTAGTTATTTCGTGCATAGGTTTTTGATTTCGATGAGCGGTGTTGCCATGGTTACTACTTACTAATAATAGAAATTTTTGTGAAATTCTTTTTTAAAACGCTACTCTTCCCACAATTTTGGTCTGTTTTCAAAATAACTTGGCATACAAGTAGACTACACTAAGGTACATAATTTGACACATCGATTTTTAGGTCACCTGAGTAAACTCAGGTGACCTATTGCTATCCGTTTTCGTCCGTCGTCGTGCGTTGTGCGTTAACATTTGAACATTTTCAGCTTCTTCTCTGCAACCACTGAACCAATTTCAACCAAATTTGGCCTAAAGCATCTATGGCTGAAGGGGAACAAAAATTGTGAATTTCATGATCCCTGCCCCCCTGGGGCCTGAGGGGTGGGGCTAAAACCACTAAAATTAATGCAATCTTTAAAAATCTTCTTCTTAACTCCTGGACATCAAGCAGTCAAACTGTTTGCATGATTGTAATCAGCATTGAGTCCTCTACCAAAATTGTGAAATTCATGGCCCTGGGGTCAGGGGTTCTAGTGCTAGGGCGGGGCTAAATAAGTAGGTAGTGAAAATGCATTATTTCTTTGAAAATCTTCTTCTCTGCTCCTGGGTATTAAATAAACCAACTAAGCACATAGTTATGATTAGCAAGAGTGCCACTACCAAAATTGTGAATTTTATGGCCCCAGGGTCAGGGGTTCTGGTGTTAGGGCGGGGCTCTATTGATTATATAGTGAAAATACATGAATTCTTTGAAAATCTTCTTCTCTGCTCCTGGGTATTAAATAAACCAACTAAGTACATAGTTATGATGAGCAAGAGTGCCTCTACCAAATTTATGAATTTTATGGCCCCAGGGTCAGGGGTTCTAGTGTTAGGGCGGGGCTCTATAGATTATATAGTGAAAATACATGAATTCTCTGAAAATCTTCTTCTCTGCTCCCGGGTATTAAATAAACTAACTAAGTGCATAGTTATGATGAACAAGAGTGCCTCTACCAAAATTGTGAATTTGTTTGGCCCCAGGGTCAGGGGTTCTGGTGTTAGGGCGGAGCTCTATTGATTATATAGTGAAAATACATGAATTCTATGAAAATCTTTTCTGCTTCTGGGTTTTAAATAAACTAACTAAGTGCATAGTTATGATGAGCAAGAGTGCCTCTACCAAAATTGTGAATGTTATGGCCCCAGGGTCAGGGGTTCTAGTGTTAGGGCGGGGCTCTATAGATTATATAGTGAAAATACATGAATTCTCTGAAAATCTTCTTATCTGCTCCTGGGTATTAAATAAACTAACTAAGTGCATAGTTATGATGAACAAGAGTGCCTCTACCAAAATTGTGAATTTGTTTGGCCCCAGGGTCAGGGGTTCTGGTGTTAGGGCGGGGCTCTATTGATTATATAGTGAAAATACATGAATTCTTTGAAAATCTTTTCTGCTTCTGGGTATTAAATAAACTAACTAAGTGCATAGTTATGATAAGCAAGAGTGCCTCTACCAAAATTGTGAATTTTATGGCCCCAGGGTCAGGGGTTCTGGTGTTAGGGCGGGGCTCTATTGATTATATAGTGAAAATACATTAAATCTTTGAAAATTTTCTTCTCTGCTCCAGGGTATTAAGCAGATGAACTACCTATATAGTTATGCTGGACAAGGGCCCATATCTTCCAGAATTGTGAATTTCAAGGCCCCAGGGTCAGGGTACCATAGAAGGGGGGGCTGTACTTATATACTGAAAATGAATGAATGGTTTGAAATCTGCTCCTTGGTATTAATCAAATATCAAGGCCTAAGGGTCAGGGGTTCATGTGTGGTAGGGGCACTATTGATTATTGCTGAATATTACTGATTAGTTGAAATGCATTTTTTGTTCCCTTACCCTGCATATGGGTATTAAGTAAACAAACTAAGCAACTGCTAAGTGTATTGATATGATGATCAATGGTGCCTCTTTCAAAATTGTGAATGCCATAGCATCTGGCTTAAAACATGAATCAAATTCAATCACTGGAAAGTTGTTGCATAATACTCAGGTGACCTATAAGGCCCATGGGCCTCTTGTTGATTTTGATTAACGGTGTTGCCGAGGTTACTAAAAATAGAAATATCTGTGAAATTCTTTAAAACGCTACTCCTCAAATTTTGGTCTCTTTTTAAGATAACTTGGCATACAGTTGACTACACTAAGGTACACAATTTAATGCATCGGTTTTTGATTTCGATGAATGGCGTTGCCATGGATACTAAAAATATAAATATATGTGAAATTCTTTAAAACGTTACTTCTCGTACAATTTTGGTCTGTTTTCAAAATAACTTGGCATACAAGTAATCTACGCTTAGGTACATGATTTGGTGCATCAGTTTTTGATTTCGATGAACGGTGTTGCCATGGTGACTAAAAATAGATTTTGTTAAATTCCTTTAAAACGCTTCTCCTCCTAAATTTTTTCTCCGTTTTCAATATAACTTGGCACTCAAGTAGACTACATTAAGATCGAAATTTAGTGCATTGGGTTTTGATTTCGATAAACAACGTTTCCTTGGTTACTAAAAATAGAAATGTCTGTGAAAATCCTTTAAAACGCTACTCCTCCTACAGTTTTTCTCCGTTTTCAATATAATTTGGCACTCACGTAGACTACACTCATACAGTGAGGTCACCGATAACGAATCACTTAGTAAATTTGCTAGTTGATAGTTCGTACCTGAGTCCGAGTTAAATTCATAATACAACATTTTTTGGTGGTGCCATGTTTGACTTAAAACATCATATATTTTTTTTCCAACAACCACTAATTAAATAAAAATTATCACTGTACTTGTATGAATGATGTTTTCTCCTTTAGCGGATCATTTTCTCCATTACCGAATCACGTGACATACAGCTGATTATTTTTGTTCGAGACCGTGTAAATTTAAAAAATACCCATTTTACGTAACGTTTTACTATGCCTTAAAATATTTAAACAAAAAAAAAAGTAGAATGGCTAGGATTTTTTTGAGTTGTGTTCATTTTATTGCATCCGACAATTAATGCAAAAACAACAACAATGAAATCATGGGGAAAACAAATGACTAGTTGATATAAGAGGACGTAAAATCTATATGTGATGAACTGCAAACAGCCGAAGAAGTAATTCTTGATTCAGCAATTGTACTCACTAAGCTACCATGCCCCCCTCCCCATAATTTTGCCGCTATTTAGAGCACTATAGAAAATATACCGCTAGATATATGATTGTGCCCAACAAAAAACAACAACATCCAATTACCTTTTTTATGCTTGATTGTCACGAAATTTTGGTAGTTGATAGTGCCCCCTCAACTGAAAATGTATTGCTCTGCACCCCTCCCCCCTTCCCCACCAACTGAAATTGCTTCCTACGGGTCCTGGCTTCAGAGATACCTAAAGCTGAAAGGAACAATATATTTTTCAAGATGTCGAGAACCAACACCTAAATTTCCTCCAATGAGCAGAGACAACTTTAGAAATGATGATGCTGGTATCCATTCCAACATTCACAGTAGACTATGTATTCTGATTTATTAAATACTAGATGTTGTCCTTTCACTTTATATGGGTCTACATTCAACTGTCCATCATCTCTATAGAAACGAATAAGACAGCTCATTCTCCTCTGCTTTCATAGTGCTCTTTCTTCCTTTTACGTGAAGACAGTAGCTAGTATATATTCCATATAGGCAAAAAGGCTGTAGTCTACACATCATTTTCTCAATGTGTAAAAATCGAATGTTTACTAGTATATGATGAAAAAAGGGGGGGGGGGGTCATAAAACTCTGTTTATAATTTATTTAGCTTGAAATAGAATTGAAAAAGTATTGTTAGCAATATGCATTTTACATTATACGAGCTTGATCTTGATCATGACAAAAAATAAAAATTGATTATTTGAAATAATTAATTTTAATAGGAAAACTGCAAAGGGGGTATTGTTGGAAATAATATGATTTAGTAGGAAAGTTTAAATTGCAAAGGGCCGGGATAAATAAATTATATATATATAGTATTTTCATATTCACCGGTCAAATGACCATTATGGAACCCTTCAAGTTCGCGGAATATTATTTTTTTTCTCACTTGTCTTCCAGAATGAACATGATTTTTTTAACACCCCCTCCCCTGAGAAGGGATGATTGTTTCTCGCATCTACCCCCAATCTGACCAGTGCTTCGCGCCATCGTCGATGTCTTCACATTAGCTTACATGCACACATACCACTGGGAGACATTCTCGTTTCCACATGCTCTGCACTTCTTAGTGATTTTGGCTGCTAATTTTGATCATGTGTGTTTTAATCACCTTTATTGTACGCTGTTTGGTTGACATCTGTTTTTTGTAACTGGTGTGCAAAAAACCGCATACGAAAAATTATAATTTGGACAGGATCCCTGCATCTCATATTTCTTGAAACAGTGATTCGTAATTGGAAACCTAAATACCTCCAACTTTAAAGTGAATACTATTGATCTCTGATTTAGAAATTGTATGACACTGTCAGTGCTTTTAGAAACATAATTTCATTAAACATCTGCACCAAATTTGTTTACTTGGAATGTACGATTCACATTGGAGCGCAACCGAAAAGTGAAAGTAGTCTGCTGCATGCACGCTTCTAGTCTGCGTCATATAAAAGCTTGTTCATGTTTATTTAAAAATTAGGGCATTGAACGAGTTGAATATTTAATAATTTCATGATAAAAGCAAGAATAATTCAGCATGACAGGGTAGGTTAAGCTAAGTATTGGACATTGATAAGAAAAATACAGAATTTTCATCTGAAAGTGATTCGTTAACGGGGGCGATTCGTTATTGGCAACCTCACTGTAATTTTATTGGATTGGTGTTTGATTTCGATGAACCTTTAAAACGCTACACCTCCTACAGTTTCGGTCTGTTTTAAATATAACTTGGCACTCAAGTAGACTACACAAAGATAAATAAATTAGTGCACAGTTTTTTTATTTCGATGAACGGTGTTGCCATGGTTACTAACAATTGAAATTTCTGTGAAATGTCTTTTAAACGCTACTCCTTTTACAATTTTGGTTAGATTTGAATTTAATTTGGCACACAAGTAGACTACAGTAAGATACATAATTATGTTTATTTGCTGCCTGTTGCAAAGTTTCAGATTTAAATTTAATTTGGCACACAAGTAGACTACATTAAGATATATAATTATGTTTATTGTTGCCTGTTGCAAAGTTTCAAATCCAAATGCTACTTTTCCTTTGTTATACGTGCAGACCAGTAGAGCTACAGTCTCATCAGAGACTCTGGTTTACAAAGTGAGTCTAACTCTAAGGTCAGGGTAAAAAATATTTACCCAATTAAAATTCCTGTCACAATGAATAAGCTTGTGAAGTATGAACGCCCTAGCACCAACTGTTCAAAAGTTATGGTCAATGTTACAGTTTTTTTTTTGTAAAAGTAGGTCAAAGTCCAATTTCAAGAAGTCAAGTATTAGGTGAAAACAAAAGAAAGATCATGTTTCAAGGAATACACCTGTGAAACATGAAAGCAATAGCTTAAGCCGGTTAAATTCAAAATATGAAATTATTATTAAAGAATGATGATCTAAAAATTTATAGTGGATGATGTCCAGCATACCGCATTGCTGCTATCTGACATCTTTACGTAGAGAGGATCATCCTTGTCGTTTTCCCAAATTGGAGATGTATGTTTTAGTAGGAAACCATTTCAATGATTTTTTTAAATAATCACTGCAATCTGCAAAAAAAGGTTTTGAATAACCTGTGTATACTTAACTTCAAAGGTTTGTTACAACGCACTTTGAAAAAATATGCACTTTGAAAAAAATTTTCAAAGTGCGTTAAAATTTGGGACCAAGCTAACGCACTTTGAAAAAAATAATTTTTTTCAAAGTGCGTTAATATCGACCATATTAACGCACTTTGAAAAAAATGTAAAGATTGATCAATATTCCTTCAAATAATCGGTATGATAAATAACAGATCCTGGTTTGATAACTTTTTTATGATAAAGTCACTGTAGGACCTGAGATATTGACGTTTTTAATATATAAGGTTTTGATAAAATAAAAGGGAAAATTAAAGGGTCTTTAAAAAAAGAGTGACGATTGTTTAAGTTCATTAATTCGTTTTCTTCTTTTTTTTTAATTCTAGTCTTTGATAAGTAGATGTAAATGTGTATAGGGGGCACTAACAGAGGACAGCTTCAAGCAACTTAGCATTTATCATAATAAAAAGGGGGCAATTTGATTGTTCAAAACTATGAAAATTCTTTCTCTCTCATACGTTATACTGTACTTAAAAATTTTTATTTTTCGTCTGTTTTGATTAACTCATTTAATATTGAAAGTTTTCAACGTCATACCAGTTAGGTAAATACATAATTATATGAATGCTTTGAGTATAGCATAGACATCGAGACTGGGCGAAGGGCCAGGAGAGGGGATGGGAGGCTAAGCCCCCCACTTATTTTGGAAAGATATATATATATACATCGTATAAGCATTGAAAATGCAGCGTACCCTTTTTAGGTTTATTGCTCCCCTCCCCCGTTTGTTACCGACACCTATGTATTGGAAAGATAAAGATTTGGACTGAGGGATCTTATACCCGTCTTCTCCTCTTTTCGACGGGAGTAAATCAATTTATTTTTGAGGTTAGGGTTAGGCTTAGTTTTTTGAAAGATAAATAACAAATAAAATCTTTCCATGACTAAAATATGATTTTTTTTCAAAGTGCATTAAGTGTCTCCATGGTAAAATATATTGATGTAGACTCTTAACGCACTTTGAGAAAAAATTTTCAAAGTGCGTTGAGTTGGTCCCAAATTTAACGCACTTTGAAAAAAATTTTCAAAGTGCGTTGATTTTGTCCCAAGTTTAACGCACTTTGAAAACATTTTTCAAAGTGCGTAATTTTTTCAAAGTGCGTTGCCACAAAGGTTATATTAAAAATAAAGGGTTTATTTTTCCAGGGCCTTTTGAAACTAAAGAGCATGCTCTACATACAATCAATTTCTCAAATGAGACAAAGTTTTGAATGAGTACTACAAGTACAAGTAAGTATATCAAAGTGAAAAGGGGGAGAAAAAAAGCGCTGCTTTTGCAATCCGAAGCATAAGCATTTCCTCTCGACGCCTGAGGTGTGTTTTAGGTTTTGAACAGAAGGCAAAAAGCAAATACTTTTATCATTTTTTAAAAGAAATTTCAATAATTTCAAACTTACAGTTTGTCAAGATAAAAAACAAGGTACAGTAAGGGCAAAATTCGGCCTACCATCAAATTTAAAAATATTTTGGAATATAAATATAGAGGATTTATATTTTCAGATGACAGTGGTTACAAATTTGTGTATAACTTAGTATTGAAGAAACAACGCTGTCAATTTTGCATCCTTTTTACCATATTTTTCCTTTTTAACGTCGTAAGAACATATGTGACGTCACTGAAATTATTCATCAAAAAACAATGTATATAATATATAAATAAGACAATTTTTATTCTCTGAAACTAGTAAATCTACAATGTGCAGTCTTTCTCTCTCTCAAAAAAAATTCTCTCATTAAATACTAGGGATGGCAACCGAATACGGAACTGCTAATCGGTTAACCTAAAGAGCGATTAACCGCTTAACCATATCAAAATATATTTTCAATATGTTTTTTCATAAGTTAATTCATGTACACAAGAAGTACTTAAGTCTAAAATTTTTAAAACTGTTCTATTTGTCTTGATTCTTGATGAGAAAATAATATGCATACTATATATATATATATATATATATATATATATATATATATATATATATATATATATATATATATATTCAGTTTCAGTAGACTGGAAGAAAATCAAGAAAACCATGAATCATGTCTGAGAAAAAAGGCATAGATCTTTTCTCCAAAGCAGATTTCACCTAAGTTCATTCAGCGTTGTCACCATAATTAAGATTTATTCTGAATTACATTTTTAAATTTACAGTGTTTAATTCACAGTGCTAAACGGTGATTTAATTATCATAAATGAATTTTGAACATATTTCATTGACAAATGCCAAAGGGATTGGACACAAAGAATTACAGGTCAGTCGGGGTAACAACTTGGTGTTTTAACAATAATTTACACTTCACACACAAAATGACCAAGAACCATGCCCCACATACCGTAGAATCATACTAGTAGACACATTTAAATCAATGAACGTGTGAAATCCTAAATTATCAATGTTTATAAATAACCTTCAAAAAAATTGCGTTCAAATTTAATTTTTTTAAACTTTTTCGCCTAACTTATTACAGATTTTCTAACGATTACCATACCTCCGACCGAGTAAACAATTAACTTGTTAGGTCACCTGAGTAAACTCAGGTGACCTATTGCTATCCGTTTTCGTCCGTCGTCGTGTGTCGTGTGTCGTGTGTCGTGCGTCGTGCGTCGTGTGTTAACATTTGAACATTTTCAGCTTCTTCTCTGAAACCACTTAACCAATTTCAACCAAATTTGGTATACAGCATCTATGGGTGAAGGGGAACAAAAATTGTGAATTTCATGGTCCCTGCCCCCCTGGGGCCTGGGGGGTGGGGCAAAAACCACTTAAATTATTGCAATCTTTAAAAATCTTCTTCTTTACTCCTGGACATCAAGCAGGCAAACTGTTGGCATGAATGTAATGAGCATTGAGTCCTCTACCAAAATTGTGAAATTCATGGCCTGGGGATCAGGGGTTCTAGTGCTAGGACAGGGCTATATAGATTATATAGTGAAAATGCATTATTTCTTTGAAAATCTTCTTCTCTGCTCCTGGGTATTAAATAAACTAACCAAGCACATAGTTATGATGAGCAAGAGTGCCTCTTCCAAAATTGTGAATTTTATGACCCCAGGGTCAGGGGTTCTGGTGTTAGGGCGGGGCTCTATTGGTTATATAGTGAAAATGTATATATTCTTTGAAAATCTTCTTCTCTACTTCTGGGTATTAGATAAACTAACTGAGTACCTAGTTATGATGAGCAAGAGTGCCTCTTCAAAAATTGTGAATTTTGTGGCCCCATGGTCAGGGGTTCTGGTGTTAGGGTGGGGCCCTATTGATTGTATAGTGAAAATACATTTATTCTTCGGAAATCTTCTTCTCTGCTCCTGGGTATTAAATAAACTAACCAAGCACATAGTTATGATGAGCAAGAGTGCCTCTTCCAAAATTGTGAATTTTATGACCCCAGGGTCAGGGGTTCTGGTGTTAGGGCGGGGCTCTATTGGTTATATAGTGAAAATGCATTTATTCTTTGAAAATCTTCTTCTCTACTTCTGGGTATTAGATAAACTAACTCAGTACCTAGTTATGATGAGCAAGAGTGCCTCTTCAAAAATTGTGAATTTTGTGGCCCAATGGTCAGGGGTTCTGGTGTTAGGGTGTGGCCCTATTGATTATATAGTGAAAATACATTTATTCTTCAAAATCTTCTTCTCTGCTCCTGGGTATTAAATAAACTAACCAAGCACATAGTTATGATGAGCAAGAGTGCCTCTTCCAAAATTATGAATTTTGTGGCCCCAGGGTCAGGAGTTCTGGTGTTAGGGTGGGGCCCTATTGAATATATAGTGAAAATACATTTATTCTTTGGAAATCTTCTTTTCTGCTCCTGGGTAATAAATAAACCAACCAAGCACATAGTTATGATGAGCAAGAGTGCCTCTTTCAAAATTGTGAATTTTTTGACCCCAGGGTCAGGGGTTTTTTGTGTTGGGAGGGGAGGGGGGGGCTCTATTGATCATATAGTGAAAATGCATAAATTCTTTGAAAGTCTTCTTCTCTGCTTCTGGGTATTAAATAAACTATGTAATTAAATAGCTATGTTGATCAAGAGTGCCTCTTTCAAAATTGGGAATTTTGTGACCCCAGGGTCAGGGGTTTTGATGTTAGGGCGGGGCTCTATTGGTTATATAGTGAAAATGCATTTATTCTTTGAAATTCTTTCCTTTGCTCCTGTGTTTAATGCCTATGATCCATATATATATATATACATGATGAAGAAAGGTGCACCTAGCAAAATGGTTATTTTTTATGCCCCCGTCCCTTCCCTGGCTCGGGGTGAGGGGGGGGGGTACAAAGTCTGAAAATAAATAAATGCTTTGAAATTTGCTCTTTGGTGTTAATCAACCATTTTATGATAAAATTTGCAAAATTTTGAAATATGTGGCCCCAGGATCAGTGGTTCCTTTGGGATGAGGTGTACAACTGGTTATAAAGTGGAAGTGCATTTTCTCTTAATGTTACTCTGATCTACCTCTGGGTATTAAGTAAATAGAGTTAGCATGCTAAGTCTAAATTATTATAAGCAATGGTACCTATTTCAAAATTGTGAATTGCGAATTCCATTGCCTCTGGTTTAAAACATGAACCAAATTTAATTGTTTGAAAGTTGTTGCACAATTCTCAGGTGACCTATAAGGCCCGTGGGCCTCTTGTTACAAATCGATATCCCTATTGAATACCTTGACAAATTCATTACTTTTATTTCTCTTGCTCGTTCTCATTACGTCCTCTCAAAAACTAGTACTAAAGAAGCAACCTCCCTCCCCCCTCTCTCTCTATGAATTTCAAAATACATTTTCAAATCTTAAAATCATTTGAACCAAATGTAACATATTAATGTTAATAACGTTAATAAGTTCAATAACTTTTAATAAGTTAAAATGTTAACATGTTAATATCACTCCTCTTCATTTCCGACAAGGCTGTCTTCGTCGCTGTCAGAATCATCAACGGGCAGCGCTGCAGCATCATCAACGTAACTGCAACAATTGCGAACTCCAATCTTTGGGTTTTCCCTGTGCCTTGCAAAGGATAAAAACCATATAACACTAGTGATGTGGGAGCACATTCCCACCACTCTTGACCCTATTTTGCATTTGCAAAACCATGATTTTATATTTATCTCATCAAACCCAATCCACAATAAATACTTCTTTGCCGATATATGCCTGCTTTGAAGTTTTGCACGTAGAATTCCATCATGGTCATTGTTGACGTAAATTTCATAGTTGCCATCTTTATCCAGATGTTCCTGAGCATAGGATTTAGCTAGCTTTATCTGATATACCCCCATTGTTAATTCGCGTATTTCTTCTTCAGACAGTTGCGGAAATGCAATGCTTGTGTCGCTGGCGTCAATCTTCCGCCACCTTACTTCCCTTTTGTCTAAACCTACATTTAAAAAAGCATGTTACTCATAATTAGTTGTAATAAATTTAGAAATTCATAATTTATCAAGAGATTATAAAACAAGCATTCTGAGAGCACTGCATAAGCAATAGTCCCCTATCGGCATGTAAAATCTGGTCCCCGTTAAAAAATGAAAATGCCATAACTCTGTAAAAAATCATTGAAGCGGAATGAAATGCAAATCTGATTTATAACTCATCAAGATGCACACCTACTAAAAATTCAGATTATATTTGCAAGCGTTTAGAAAAAAAAATCACGATAGGAAACCCCTATCAATGAAGTGGAACGAAGTACAATCTTGACCTGTAATCACCTCCGGTTTCACCGGCAGGGGAGTAATAATAGACTAGAAATTACTTAAGGAATCACTGTCTAGTTATCATAGTATGCCAGGGCATCAACAATAGTGGGAAACATGGGATAATTTGCATAACGGGCGAAGCCCGTTATGCTAAAATTATCCCATGTTTCCCACTATTGTTGATGTCCCTGGCATACTCTCAAAACTAGACAGTGATTCCTTATATTTCCATTTCATTGTGAAATAAAATTGTAGACTTAGACATTAAGAATGTAGACTAATCGATTTAAATTACACGAGGACTTCCATGCCAATTTCAATAGTCCTCGCACACTGACGTCAAACACAAAGGTAGCCGCACAAGATTTACATGCATATTTGGCCTCCTTAGCGTAAGACACAGAGACAGATGCGCAGGAGATTTGCATGCGTATTAGGCTTCCTTAGCTGCTGACCTATCGATCTGCCTAATTTACATTCCGGCAGAATTATCAGGAAATCAACTCCGCTTACTTTCAAAGGGTTATTATAGAGAAAAAAAAATTAGAAATGGAAATATATTGATGTAATGCTCTTATATTGAGTTACAGTAGCAATTTACCATTTGTCTCTACATATTCCTTGAGTACATTGACTTCCGTGGAGAGAAAACGCATCTTCGCAGCTGTCGACAAGTCACTCTCTAATCCTGTACTAACATCAGGCCTGAATTTATTGCAGATGGCACTAATAATCCGAACATAGTCCCCGATGTGTGGTATCTGGCTATTGGGAATGGTTCTGTCCAAGTAATTCCAGGTTTTGATTCTACCATTAACACTTTCGACGACCCATCGTAGCTAAAAACAAATGTTGATCTTAATTGATTTACTTTAATTTACAGTTCTTTTTCATTTACTAGTATTTAATCAGAACACAATTGAAATACTTCTGAAAATTACATCTTATATACATTTTAAAAATAATTATGCTTTTGATCTTGAGTTTCTTCAATAATTATTTTACTTTTGTAACTAAACGTGTTGCATTAGACTCTTCTGTTGTGTGTTGCTTTGTTCCACGTGGTAGAAAGGAAGGCATTTCAACATGAATTCCAATGTCGTTGAGTAGAGTTTCTGCATCCCTAAACCCTCTATCGACAATGAATATGTCTTCCTCCTTTATCCAATCTTTAATTTCCTCTACGTTGGTTTCTATCATATGCGTCAAAATCTTAGCATCTGAATTCTTGGAGTCGGCTAGGTATGGCCCAAGCACCGAAACAACGTACCCCGATGTAGTAACCACTATCATAGGTTTAATCAACGGCCTGTGTTTATGAGTACTAAATGATCTTCTTGAGAATGTAAAATTGCCACTTTTTTGTAGGTATATATATGTCCCATCAAGTACTAGTATTACTAGATTTTCAGTTACAGTACAGAGCAGCTCTTTTGCAAGTGGACGGGTGTGGTTTTCTTTAACGTCCTCCCGGGTAATGTGGGAAAATCCCAAATGATGTGGAACAAAGTTCAACATCAGAGCATGTTTTGCTGTCAATACAGCACGCCTTATCTAGAAAAGAAAACACAGATCTATACTATTATTTTTTTTTTAGAGATTACAGAGAACTACAATGTAGATTATTTGTAAATTAAAGAACTTACCTGCCATTTTTGCATGCCAAAGAGAGTTCCAAGCAAATGATTGCTCATTCCACAACGCAATTTGGTTAATAGAATAGCAATACAAGACCTCACACTTCTGGTCTTGGTTGCCCTTATGTCAACGTCTTTCAGGTATGAGAGCAGCTCATCAAACTGGTCTTTCGTCAACCCAGTAAGATTATAATAATCTTCGTTATCCATACTCTTGGCGTCATCAAAGTTGAGTCTAATACTTTCATTACGTAGAGCGAATTCCCTAGTTTGTTGGAGCAGTTCTACAATGGATGTCCTGTTGATATTTGTGTCAGGGTTTGTTTGCTGCATTTGTTGTAGTGCATCGTCAGTAAACTCTTTATCTGCAATATGTTTTGGGCAACATCTAGAGCCGGCAGGAACAAACATTTTTTTTCGTAAGAAAGCTCTGACACGGGCATACTGAGTCACCACTATAAGCTTTGGACCTGGCTTTTTACATATAAGACAATTCGCATGGCTCTTTGATGTGCTGGGGATGCTAAGAGTCACAGAAGGTGGACTTGCAGTCACAGACATTTTCATTCTCTTATTTGGTTCACTTTCCTGAGGACTGGGGATACTTTCAGAAGTTGGTAATTGCGATTCACAAATATATCGGCACTTCCAACACAGAACATCTTCTTCTTTTACCTTTTGTAAATACTTTCTTTCTAATATTGAAGTATGTTTAGGTTTTATTTTGTACCTGTCGTTTGGTGTAGTCCTCTTATTACACAGAATACAGGGATATGATTTAGGTCCTGTTCCTGGCATCCTGTATTAATGTACAGACAAAATATTTACTCCACCTTGCAACAAATTTGTGAATCTCAAAAGAAAACCTTGAAAATAAATTTTAAAGTAAAGTAACAAAAATTTTTAGAGCCATCATCATCGCCAGATATATATGTAAAGTAGAAAAAAATTGTCTTTTATCGTTATTTTTTACACCAAATATATATATTTTTTTTACATTGTAATTAATCTTAAAAAATTAAAGAGCACTGTATTTATTTTCTATCAAAAGCTCTCACCAAGATCATTTCAATAAAAAATATTAATGGAAGACATACCCCGGTATACCTTTAATTTATACATTATACCCTTACCTGATTTAGTGTCAGTAGTTAATCCCATCCATTTATCATTTTAACTCTCTTCTTGTGATATTTCTTTTCTGTAAAATATTATTATAAAATATGCATATACATTTCTACATTTGGAAATAAATAAATAAACAGATTTTTTTTAAATTTCTAGTAAAAGAATTTTGAAATATACATGCATAAATGAAAAAAAAATATTCCCCGAGTATGGGTCGAACTCGCGACCTTCCGCGCGTTTACCTACCTACTATAACCATTCAGCCATTCAAGCTTCATACATATAGGTCGAAAATATTTTTGGTCTACTTTGATGCGCAAGAAATTTATTATAGCTCTTAAATTTTCGATCAACAAAACATTTCACATCACTAATATGAACGAATGTAAGGGTTAATCAAAATCTGCTTTACTTATTTTGGGCATTATTGCTCCAATTATATGATTCGAATGTTCGCTGACGTCATTTTCATTACACTAACTTGTGCGACATTATCAGACGACATAACCATGATGTCGATGTCTTATTAACAACAACTTGTCAAATGTTAACTCCCATATTATGCAATTATGTATTAAATCATTACCTGGTCATTTTCTTCTGGTTTAAATGCAGCTTGCAGACTGTTCGTCATAATTTACATCTATGTTGTCACGGACGCTTTTTGTAGATAACGAAACAAACCAAACTGGTGTTGTTGAAAAAAATCCGTAATAAGCGTTATTTTTTTCAAAGGCAATTTCACTCTTATTGATACATAATGTATGTTAATGATTTATGATTAAAAATTATATTTCATTGAATCGCAAAATGAAAAGGACGATACGACTTCTGAAGTAAGAATATTACTGTAACATGCTTTTTACTGGAATCCGGAATAACCAAAACTTTAATTTTAGTGTTGGCCGCAGCAAACGCGATCGATGGGATCATTATAAATTAATACATTTCAGTTATATCAAAAACATATATAAGTCTCATGAATCGCGTTCGTTGCGGCCATAGTGAAAATTGCAATCAAAATCATAAAAATTGCAATATTTAGTGAAATTATCGGTACACGGAAAGGTTTTGAAATTTACGTAGTATATGTGTGACGTTTTGGCGCCATTTTAATACCGTGGTTGGAGAGACCCGAGGGTGTAGAAAATAAATAAGCATTATATACCTGATAATATTACTGTTTGTTTTTTGCAAATTTACTAGGCCGATATAGGCAACAACCGTATTTAATTCTTAAGATTTTTCTTCAGTGTTTCAAATGAAATGCAAGAAGATAACAAACAGTATTCAAGAGTTCATTCAAACAATTCAAATCAGGAGCAGAGTAAACACGAACCTCTAAAAGGTTGGATCAAATGCCACGGTGGAGTGAGCATCCCCTACTGACCGGTCACACCCGCCTGTTCTCCATTAATGATAGGAGAAAACGAAAAAGTAGACAATTCAATATGTAAATAATCATGGACTAACGATTGTATGAAAAACGCATTAGCATTTGACTCAATGAGAGGTTTGTATTTGCTGACAAGGTCATTGTATCGAACATAACTTGAGAAATCATACCTTCAAATCTAGACCCTGGTATCCTTGTTTTATCAACTTGTTTGTTTATAACTCGTCTCTTTATAGAAATGGTTTTTGAACATGCTTTGAGCATGCTTTTGCGCCTCGAATCAACTGAGAGACATAAACCCCATATGCAGGTGATAACAGCACACTCTATTCTCTGACCTTATTTACGGGCTCCGCCATGTTTGGATCACATGACTTGACGCCATGAAGGTGCTGATAACGTCATAATTCGGTAATACTCAATGCAGTAACTTTTCTCCGTTATTCAATTTTTTGGCGTAATACTTATACAAACACGCGTTCATATGAAGTAAAGTTAACTGAGTCATTCTTAAATTTGGTCTTATTTTTTTCTTTTCCCTCATGTATATGTTTTATACGGCCCAGTGGCGCCGTAGTTTTAAAATAAATAATGATCGATTGATTGTTATTGTATTAGGCAGAATTGGTGATATTTCATCCGTATTTCAGCGGTTTAATAAACATTGAGTCGGGTTTTTCTTTGAAATAAATTTTACATGTAGCAAGATTAAAAGGTAAAAACTTTAATATAATATGTAACGGTGTAACCGTTTGAAGAGGGCGGAGCCGGTGAGAGAAAAAATTGCTACATTTTATTGTTTATTGATAAATCAGTTGATCAGTTAAATTCTGAAATTGTCAATGCATAGACCTAAAGCAAAGGGTTTGCTTCATGCAGGTCTATGGTCAGTGTCGAGAAAATCATAATGTTCAAAGAACTCAGTTCTCTTGAAAAAAGAAGAAAGCTTTCCATCTCTTACATGTACCTGGTTGCATTACACTTTTCATTCAAATAATGCAAGATATTTCATCATGAGATGAATGGTTGTTTCTAGCCAGAGCACTTAAAGTCGAAGAGCGTCTTGGAAAAAAGAGGGGCATGCATTGGGCCATTAGACCAGTAATGGGTTCAACATACTGGGGCCCAAGAAATGTGAGGCACCTCTGTCCAACGACACCTCAAACTTTAATAGTTATACATAACAGTAAACTTGTTCCAAATACTAGTACATCCAACAAATAATAATAATAAAAAAATAATCAATTCATAAACTTTTTTCTGAGCACCAATTCTTTTTCTTTCACTACTTGATTTATATGCTTATTTAACAACTGTAAACTTATTCTAGAAACCTCAAGTCATTTTTGTTCAACTGTTATTACTCCCATTACATGGTTATGATGTCATCTAAAGTAAGAACAATTTTATTTTTTTTTATTTTACATTATTGGTGCAATTAATTATAGTAATTATTGTTTTCTTTATTTTAATGAAAAATGTATATTTCACCTTTCAATTTAAAAAAAAAAACAAATCTGATTTAAATAGTCTTTAGAATTTTCTAAGTCTAACATTTTTAAAATTAAACGCATTGATTAGGATTGAAAACTATATTAATTTATATGCTTGATGTGTATTAAATTTGAGTATTTTAGTGTACATATAGGTATGTATACATTAACACAGCACTGCACTTTAAAGTCGTATAACTTTGTGGATATTTACATGCATTTACTGTAAGATGTATGCATGTAGACTGAACAACTACCTCTCCAGACTGTACATTATACATTGTTTAATTTATTTTTTTTCCTGCTTTAATTTAGACTTTATATGTAATTCCAATTGTCAAAAAAAATCTTTTTGAATTTTTCAAATGCATACATCGTATTAGATTTTTCTTTTGATAGTGATCTTTATAAGAAACTGAAATTTTGTTATTTTGAAAAACTTTATAAAATAAAATATTAAATTTTAAGAAAAATCACAACAAAAATGAGATTCAGACTTCCATAGATTGGCTAAATATTTATGTATCCATGTACAAGTAGATATTCATATATAATTGGGATACCTTAAAAAAAAGGAAAAGAAAAAAAAAAGAAATCCACACACTCTTATTGAGTCCCCCTGTGAGACTTTTCACAGTGTATTTTATTTTATCACTTTTAAAACATTTTTAACTGTTCAAAAAATTATATTGTCAAAAAAAAAATTCTATATTTCTAGCTTGGTATGTATTGACAAGTATAATCCTGAAGACATTTATTACTGGCAAATTTTATTTAACAAATAAATAAGGATATTCTTTATGAAAGGGGCCACAGATAGATCCGCTCCTCCGTAGTGCAGACGACAGCGCCGCCTATAGGGAAATTCTGACCAATCAAATGCCGTTTTACTTGGTAGCGCGAACTATAAATAAATCTAAAGCAGAAGGATAAAACGTACGCTCAACTAGGACCTTAGGTCCCCTGCTCAGTTCACGACTATGGGCCTGTTTACTCCGCTACAAAATGTAGTGTGTTGCATACGTAAAGTGAAAATAGAATAAATCGTAATACTGTGAAACCTTTCTTGATACGGTGTTTAAAAAAACCTAGTAAATTTATTTCTGTCAAAGGAATAACCATCTGATGGGTATTACAAAATATAGGGGGATGAGCAAAATTAACTGCAATATTACAAAATATATGATATACATGTATAAGATTTTAACATTTATGGATTATGATTTTATTTATAGTAAACGACACCGACGGTCCAGCCGATCACTATTAACAAAGCTCAGGGGGAGGATGAAGATCTTCCCCCCTACCACCCCCTACCTCTTCTAGCAATGCCAGCGGTATAGGTGGCGCTGCGCGCGCATAATTTTGTAAACACAAGGAATTAGCACTGGTTCTCTGCCCTTGATTCCAGTTGCTGCGCAGGAATTACAAGGACAGGTAACCTCCGCCGCCATGACAGTGGAAAAACTCACTGCTTGCATCGCGCATAGTAATTGCGCATTCCAAAAATAAATGGCATCAATGCTTGCAGAGAAGAATGTTAGGTGGATCCAGCGATTCGAATAACAGAGAAAACAAAACGTAGCATATCTTACTTGTTGAATACCAAGTCAACAATTGAATACGGTCGGTGGAAATTAGTCAAACAACATAGTAGTGACTTTATAAACTGAGTATATCATTAATTTACAATATATTGTCACTATGAACTTTCAAATGTTAAACATTTTAATCCTCCTATTCGTGGTGCATACGATAACACATGGAGTTAGAGAGACGAGTTATAGCATTTCCGTAACTTTTATAACATAAATAATGATAAAGAACAAGTGTTAAAACGAAATTGATGATTTATCATATTAGTGGCAAATATGCAGGTAAATTAATCATGTATACATCTTGATTTGAATTATTTTGGTAGATGCTAATGATATGGGACCTATTCCCGCTTTACATAAATGGCTTTTGAAGGCAGAACTTCTTTACGGTTTTCTACATTCTTTGTTAACAGCAGTGTAGCATGTGTAGAGTGCAGAGATAAGGGTTTCTGGATTTACGCTATTCTAAATACAGATTTTTTCATCAGTGCTGTTTCCTGTGACGCGATAAAATGGCAGTGGTTACCTGTCGTTGGTTTTTCAGGGCGCTTGCGCCTGTTTACCAATGTCAGGGTACCAGTCTACACAAGGGATTTCGACCCGATGCACATCATGTTATATTACGCATCTTGACACCTTCCCTGCCTTCTCCGATGTTTTGATTGGTGGATATTCTGAAAGTTATGACCTTGAACTAAGTGTATAACAACATTTTACCGGAAAAAATCCTCATGAGGCATTGTTAGTAAGCGCAATTGAATTTTTGTCAAATGCCCCTTTCAGCTTTAACAATACGCGAAAAAAGGGTGATATTCCACAAGTTTATTGTATAAACTACAGATACCAAAAGGTTTCATTCAAGTACTGCCCACGTAATATACTTGAAAACATTCTATAATCTCTTGTACCCTTAACCTAAGTTGGGTCAGAGGAAATTCGTATGTAAATCTTCGTGGCAAAATTAGACTCGTTAATGAAGTTTAAATCCCCAAACAATGTGTAGAAGTATTGCAATGTATATTTTGCTGTATTACACATGTGAAGACATATTTTAATATTATCTGTAAAAAAAATCACGACTGGCAGTGCTAGGAAAGACCGTCAGTACCACTGAAGAAATACAATATACATTATGCAAATAATAAGGCTATCTATGACTATAATCTTTTTGAAAACTTTAAAAATAATTGATCATCTAAAAATTCTCAAACAAAATTCTTAGATACAAGTGATGTGAGTATGTGCACATTGTCATAAGTAATTCTATGTATTTGTTTGTGTGTGTTATGTTAATGTATTTATTAAAATAGATAATGTACAGGAATTTTTAGACCCAGAATTTTGAAATGCTTTAAAAGATGGCACTAAGTGACTTACTAACTGATAGTTTATATTTTTTTTGTAAGTTTTCATTAAAAATTCTGTTCAGAATTCTTTGAAACTAGTAGTTCTTTGAAACATAGTGGATACAGTTTTCTTAATTTTCATTCTTTCTGAGTGATTGCATTTGATCATTTTGTTTCACTTTTCAGCTTAGATTCATTTAAATAACAACACCATTTTATTTTATAAATGACTTGGAATTGCTCAGTATTCTCATTTGATGTATGAATAGGGTGAGTTATAGCTATAAGCTAGTATGCTAAACAGTTTTTAACTAGAAAAAGCTTAAAATTTTCAAATTTTGATATGTTGATTTTCAACGTTGTTTCAGCTTCGGAGTACTGGGGTGGTGTTTTTGGTTAATAAACATTTTTTTCTGTTCCTTATTATTCAGATATTAAGTATCTGTAACATTTATTGCTTTAAAAATCTTCTCAATTTTATTACCTTTTAATTGAGAAGGGAAAAAAATCCTATAAATCAACTCATACACTTAATGTAATTAATACAACTCGTTAGACTTATCTTTGTCATGCTCATATGCCATAAGTAAAATGTATAAATAAGATTTCATGGATGTAAAGGCACATTCTATACATTGATCATGTTGAAATATAACACAAAACTTATTAATACTGTGAAATAGTAGCTGAAATTTTTAAATATGATTTTAAGCTTAAATTTGGTTTCTTTTTGTTTTACACTTTATTGAAATGGTCGTATTTATCATGGTATGGACTGTCCCATAATTGATAATTAATTTTTATTTTTTTGTCTTAATCATTAGTAGAGATAAATATCTATCACCTAGAAGTCATAAAATGTAGAAATTTGATTTTTTTAATAGTCAACTGGAGTGGGGTTGCGTTTTGCTGGTTTTTGTAATTTATCTGTTTTTCATATTTCACAGGGGTGCCGTACTAAAACGTCTGTCATTTTGTTAAAAATTGTTGTATCAAGTTAATTTTTTCTGTTTTGACTTTTAAATAGGCTGTAAAAAGCACCCACAACAAAAAAAAAATTAAAATTTTCATTTTAAAATTTTTGTCTGGCATTGCTACCTCTTCATTTCGCTCGAACTTTTCGCCAATCCTTTAACATAATGGAATAATTATTTGTTAGTAAATTATCTAATGTCTCCTTTGTCTTCGTTATGAGGCCATGCTTCAATAGGCGACCTCATCACTCTAACACTTTTTAGTAAACCCCTGATTTTATTTGTTTTACAAAGATGAACCCCCTGTAATGAGCCTGTATTGCGAAGTTTGGGGCTGCATGGAGTTCTCCTCCCCTTTCCCTGTAATTCACACATCAAATTCATAAACCAATCAAAACTACATTTACAAAAAAGAAATAAAACTAATAAATAGAAACTAAAACTTCAGTAGGGAGACCAGAGGACATCTTATATTGTACATCAGTAGGGGGACCAGGGGACACCTTATATTGTATATCAGAAGGGAGGCCAGAGATCACCTTATATTTCACATCAGTAGGGGGACCAGAGGTCACCATATATTGTACATCACTAGGGGGATACAGGGGACACCTTATAGTGTACATCAGTAGGTAGAGAAAGGGTCACCTTATATTGTACATCAGTAGGGGGACCAGAAGACACCTTATATTGTAAATCAGTCAAGGGACCAGAGGACACCTTATAGTGTACATCAGTAGGGAGACAAGGCGTCACCTTATATTGTACATCAGTCAGGGGACCAGAGGACACCTTATATTGTACATCAGTAGAGGGACCAGAGGTCACCTTATATTGTACATCAATCAGGGGACCAGAGGACACCTTTTAGTGTACAACAGTAGAGGGACCAAAGGTCACCTTATATTGTAAATCAGTCAGGGGACCAGAGGACACTCTTATAGTGTACATCAGTCGGGAGACAAGGGGTCACCTTATATTGTACATCAGTGGGGGACCAGAGGACATTTTATAGTGTACAAAGTAGGGAGACCAAGGGTCACCTTATATTGTACATCAGTAAAGGAC